>NC_081344.1:12935137-12994900 GCF_029784015.1 Lycium ferocissimum | reverse complement strand
CTATCGGAGGTGCGTCATATTACTTCCTTCAATTGCTTATACTACTACAAGCTGTGGGGAAGGAAAGTTGATTGTCCATGATGGTGTATTATCCTTAGCAGATATTGTATATTGAATTAGCAGTTGAAGCTTAGGCTATATGAATTGAAGTGTTCCTCATTTTGTTTGTCTTCTTTTTGTTTAATGACACAAGATTGTTGGTCCTCCCTATTATACACTTCCTGAAATCAACTATTAAGTAATGCCAGCACAAGAAATGCAAAAGTTCTGTAATTTCAAGTTCATCAGTAGAATGGTTCTTTTATCCTCTATGCTCAGGAGATCATCAGTGATTCCCCACTTACCTAGGGTGACTTAAAACCCCGACCAACTTTTAGAAATGGACGCGTCTGGCCAACTAAGCAAATCCTCAATCTTTCATAATAAAAACTCCCAACTTTAAGATATGGTTTGTCTGACAAATGACTTGTAACATCGATTACATATTTTGAGTATGCAATGAGCGGTGCAATTTTCTAGTCGATACCTGAAACTTTTTATTATACAAAGTCGAATCGCATAAGTAGTTTAACAGAGGGATATTTATCTCCCTTTTCATCATAAATAGGCACAGCTCGAATTCCTGTTCTGAGCTCTGAAACAGGAATGCAAGTTTGTCCACCAAAATCATCGCTCTCTGACATATCATATTCATGAACTTCTACCCGAAGCAATGCGATCTCTGGAACTGTCAATGGGAACTCAAATTCATCACCCCATGTCGGTATCCAGTTGTCCTCTATCGGCCTGGTTTTCTTAACTATTGAATCTGCAGGGACTCCAGCAATACCAATCTGCATTACATGGGAACAGAATTTGAAGAAAAAAAAAGAAACAAATCCATCTTAAACCAAAAATCAAATGCAAATACATTAGGCCAACCTTGACGTAGAAGTCTGGTGGAGAATATACATCAAAGTGTGTGCGTTTAAAGTCCAAATGCCAACCACTTCCCATGTATATTTTCACCTGAAAATTAAAAGAATGCAAAAGTTTATTACATATTCTTTTATAAGTGCAGAGAATTCACATATCTCAAATAAAGATGATTTGCTCAACCTTCAGGGTAGTTTTCACTGATAAAAGCCTTTTAGGATCATGGACCTCATTATTTGGGCCAGATTTTAATAGAAGCTCTGGTTTTTTGACATAACCACAGCCACCATTTGCTCTAAACATCCCTTGCATTAACCACAAAGGCCTTCCATGTCTCTGGTGATAGAAGACAATCGCATTATACATTAGACATGATACATTAGAAGGACAGATGTAAAAATACAAACTTGCACCACTAAAATATTAATGTTGTATTGAGAATAAAGGAGCAAAGAAACTTATTGGAACCTGCATGTTGAATGCAACCATCTGAGCTCCATGCATCCATCCTATTAGCGGATTGTAATTGGAAGAGTCGACTCGTATACCTTTTGGATATACCCTCAGCAAATTTCTCTGAGTAAACCTTTACGGAGAAATTCGACAGTGCATAATGTTGAAAGGAAAAGTAGTCAGTTCCGAGAAAGGTTTTCTTGAACAAATAACAACATGCACGCTTAAAGGCATCAGTAGTTTCTGGTCCAACCAAATTTTCAAAAGTAAAGCAGAATTTGACCACCAAAATTCTGAAATATGGATTATAGTTAATGTGAGGTTTAAATTTGTCTTTGTAGGAGCAGCATATCATATCATAGACAATCATGCATTCGTAGACACAACGTTGACGAGAATAACTAAACTATGATAAAGATTGCAATCATTGCCTTGTGAGTATGCCTTCACCTGATTAAATCTTTCCCGTGATTGAGGGAAACATTTATGAGCTTTTCTTCATTCAAGCTAATCCGTTTCACCTTAATAGGATCCACGGTTAGCCACTCCCTTGTTGGACCTTTTGATTTCCCTGCTTGGAAAGCAATCAAGTGTTTATACTCGGGAGCTGTATTCTGCTGTATATTAGGGTTCTCATGATGAGAATCGGCTTCCTCATCTTGACATTCTCCATTCTTTTCATTCTGCAAAGTGGTTTAATTTAGTCTAAATAGGAAATTTGACTCAGTTTCCTTAGTATTTTTTTTATACAAAAACAACTTATATGATGAATTGATGATCACCTCATTTAAAGCCATCATTTTTTGTGAAAGATCAGAAAGTTCTGCTCCCCATGCTTTTTCCTCTGACGAGTTCTTCCCCTTCTGAGAACCACTATCTTTCTCGTTTGGTTTCTTAGTTTCAAGATATTCTTTTGGTGGTTTAGTTGAGATGATAATCCGCCCCTTCAAAGATTCTGGAGAAGGGAATTCTGACAAGCATTCTGCCCCACAGGTAAAAAGTACATCTCCAAATATTTGAGTGACCATCTATAGATGAACTTAAATACGGTTAATCGGACAACAAAATTTTGAACCATGAGACATGATCTTAATGATCGATGGTAGGAATAAGCTTACATACCTCAGCTACTTTAGCCTGAAGATCAGGAGTGAGGTGATCTTCTAGAGTTAAAATTACAGGATATTCAGATGCCACAAATGCATACTCCTTTATTGATTTCAAGCATTGGATAAGTTCCACTGGAGGTGTTAATGTCCTGCATTTTCAAAACATTTCGTTAAAAGATAGAGTTGGAAAGAGAAAAAATGTATCAAGGCTAGTCTGTAGGTACTTCTTAAGTGCAACATGTTGAATTATCTAACCATCTCATCCAAAAGTTTAAGCCGTCAGAGAGAACACACTTTTCTTTACGTAATTATATCTTCAACGAGTCCTCTCACGTGTAGATTTAGTTCTTTTTCATGGCCAAGCACGTGAGAATTTCTTTTTGATAATGGGAGCAGTGAGACTTAAACTCAAGACTAGTGTCTGTTCTGATACCATATTTAATTGTGTGATCATCTCGTCTTACAACCCTTTCTTTTTTAACAGATTGTTGAACAATGAACACTCTTTGAGCATATGAGAAAATAATACAGACTCCAAATCTAAGTTTGCAAATATGAGAGAGGAAAGTAAAGCATTACCCTCCATGAAGGATATCCACATTGTCTTTCGATGAATTTGGCCACATGTCTAATTCAACAACTCGGACACCTCGTTGGAGTGCCTTTATTATAGGCACGTCGCTGCAATCACTGTTGAGTTGATTCCCAGTGAGGTAGGTATTGTGACTGGTGTAAATGAAATAGTGAGACAAAGGAGCAGTCATGTCATGTTGCACCTGGAATGCAACAAAATGGAATTATTAATAGTCATCATGATGAGATCAAATTAGTTGGAGAAAGAACATATGCATCATAGTAAAAATCAAATTGCAAGAAAAAACAGAAAGATCAGAATGTCTTCCCAATAACCAATTTCTAGATTTGCTGCTATTTCTTCTGTACTACTCTTAAACAGTTACTCACTCCGGATCAAAAAAAAGTCCACTTAGCCATTTGCACATCGCTTAAAACTACTCACTCCAAGAAAAAAATTTGTAAATTGATTAAACTACCCCTAATTAAATAGGCATTGAGATTTGATCACGTAACACTGAAAAGGACAAATCTGAAAAGATAAGACTAATTATTTATTGATTTAATAAGTGGACACTTTTTTTGACTCAAAACTTTTTTTTATCCGGAGGGAGTAGTAATTTACTACTCTTTCTTCTAAAAGACAGAAGACAATTGATTGCATATAAAAATAAAGATTTGACCAAAGTATTTAAAACTGCAAATAAAGACAAATAAAAAGTAAACTTTTATCTCCTTTCCTATTATATGATAATAGTACAACTACTAGTCAACAAAGAGCAATATAATATACTAACTTACAGCACCAAATCAAATCAAATTCTGTTTTTTGGCTTTGTGCAAAGAGAACAACAACCAATATAAAAATGACTTTGAGATTTCTGCAGCATAAATATAAATATATCAAGAAAAACAATAAGTTAAAGAGTACTATACTATTTTATACCTTTTTGTCTGGAGAGAGACACACGTTAGCATCACTAAAGAGGTAACGAAAGAATCCATCAAGAGTGAGACCCTTTCTATGGAAAACAATATTAAGATGTTCATGAACAACTTTGAGCGCAGATTCAAATAGAGATTCAGCTTCTTCTTTTGTAATATTTTCTTCACCTTGCACTTCTTTCAAGAATTTGTATAAATGTTCTGCTGTCATGATATTATTTTCTGAATATCTGCCAAACAAGTCCTTGATCTCATCAGGTGCCTCAGCTTCTTTCAGCTTGAATTTCCTTTGGAAACAGCATATTCTGTATGTTTGTTTAGACATTTCTGTCAACTTTGCTTACAAAGTGAAAGGGAGAGAGAATTGGAAAAGAAATGGAGAGGCCCCCTCTTGTGCCAACTTTTAACTACTTGCTAGTGCTAATATGTCATTGTTGGTAATTGCTGTACTTTTTTGACTATTTAAGTAGAGAGATATTTTTTATGTCGATACCTAAAGAAGAACCTATAATAATGTGGTGTTCTAACGTGTGCAAACAAAGTTTCACATTAGTCGCTGAAAAGAAAAAATTTCATATAGCTGGAGAGAAAAAAACTACTTGCTCAAAGTCACTCACTTGTCGTGCATATGATTTACTAATATTGTCATATTGTGCACTGCCATAAAGTTTGGATTACAGTGGAAACTCCACGACAAATATATCAATTAATTGGATTTTGTATTTTGTATTATTATTCCATCTATTTGAGAACATTATGTTTTCTTCTAAATTACCGGTCAAAGGTTAAAACCTTTGTGTTTCTTCTCTCAGTACTGCTTGAAGGGCAGAAAGGTGACGTTTCTCCCGAAAAGTGATAGGAAATCAGAAATTTCGTTAAGATTATTTAAAATTTAACTATATAAAGGAATTTTTCACCTATGTATGCTGTAAGATATTTTATATATCCAGTATCATTTTACTACTATGGATGTTAAATTGGTCATCCTTCACTCTATGTTGCTATAGCACTAAATATATGCATTTTCTCTATCTCAATTTATGTGATACACTTGGCTATTTAGTCTGTTCTAAAAAAAGATACATCTTTGTATTTAGATAAATAATTTAAATTGAAATTTTTTCTTTTACCTTTAATGAAATGATTTACACAAACACGAATATTTATAAATTGCTTTTTATCACAAGTTTCATAAGTCTTCTTTATTTTTTAAATTTTATGTCTAATTAAATTGTATCACATAAATTAAAACGAGGGAATAATAGATATCCACTGAAAATACTTCTATGCACGAGCCCAAAATAACTTCGCAAAATGAACCTCGGTAACGTGTTACACATTACATGTGAAAATGGTCCTACTTTCTATTTGCAATAATCCAAACCCTCAAGTGCTTTGATGGACACTTGACAAGATTACTATAAAACAGGGAACAGTTTTATATTCTTCATCGACTTTATATCGGATAAGGGTCAAATATACCCCTATTATCTTTCAATTCAAATATATCCTGTTATATTTTGGATTCAAATATCCCCCCTTATCTTTGCTCAAATATCTTTGGGTATACAAATATACCCCTCATTTTAACGGAGCGACAAGTGCCATCATCCTATTGACCTATTTTAAATTATATCTTAATTAATTAAAATCCAACCCATAACCCGGTATCCATTAAAAAATTCATATCCACACCCGGTATCCAATTAAAATGAAAGTTTTGCTCCCCATTCTTCTTCTTTGCAGATTAAATGCCTTGGAGCAGATTAAATATGGTAATAGTGGGACCATCCAATTCACCATTGAAATTGAATTCAATATTGATTGAGAATAAATAACATAATAGCATAGTAAATGCAGAAAGCTAAGAACTTTGTCGCAATGAAGAAAAGAAACCAATTTTGATGGAGGATAAAGAAAATAAAAGCATAGTAAATACATAAAGTTGAAAATTTTGTTCAAGCTGAAAATATTGAATAGGAAAAAAGTCCATCCGATTGATAATAAACAACCCAGTAGCATAGTAAAAGCAGAGAGCTGAAAGATTTGCTGAAGTGGAAGAAGAATTGGATTTTGATTGATGGAAAAAAAGCAAAAGTATAGCAAAATGCAAATGCATAAAGATGAAAGCTTTGATGAAATGGACCGGCGGCGAAGGAGGAGCAAAGATTTCATTTTAATTGGATACCGGGTATGGGTATGGATTTTTTTATTAGATACCAGGTTATGAGTTGGATTTTTATTGATTAAGGGACATTTTAAAATAGACCAATAGGATGATGACACGTGTCTCTCCGTTAAAATGAGGGGTATATCTGACCCAAAGTATAACAGCAGGGGTATATTTGGACCCAAACTATAACGAGGGGTATATTTGACCCTTTTCCGATAGTACAGGGGTATATTTGGCCCTTTTCCGACTTTATATACGTGGTCTTTACTTTTATTTAGTGCCTTTTAAGACAGATTGAACGTACTTTGATGTTATGGCTCACGATGAATAATTTGAAGTCCAGAATGTGTTATGGCTTTGATTTATTATCACTATAGTTGATGAGTCTAAAAAAATAAAAAAAAATAAAAAAAAAAGAGGCTAAGTGAATTTATTATCACTATAGTTAATAACACTTCATAGAGGCAAATATGAAAAAATAAGGTTAATTCTTTCTTAATTTGCTAAATGGACTCTTTTTTTTATTATAAAAAAAAAAAAAAAAAAAGGCTAAGTGAATTTTTTTTTTATTTTTATCTGGAGGGAGTATAACAATTTGTCGCAGAAGGTAAGTTAAAATGAGAGAAGCTGCTAGAAATTACAAGCAAAGTTTGACTAGGTGATTTTAATTACGGAAAAGGGTCAAATATGCCCCTGAACTTTGGGAAATAATTTATTCATACCCTTCAAGATATCTTTATTGGTAATTATCTTTTTAATTATACTTTAGTCCAAATATACCCTTCTTTTATATTTTGAGTCCAAATATACCCTTTCTCCGTTAAAATTGTCCAAGATGGACGCGAGATATGATACGACGCGCACTAACAATCCGGTGAGGTGGACACCACATGGCATGCCACCGCACCACCCCAACCCAGTTATCCCTCTCTTCTCCTTCTTCTTCCACCACTACCATCTCCTCCCCTCAACAACCTTTACAACTATTAACACCATCACACCGATTGATTCAGAATATAATCAATTATCGATCACGATATATCCAGAATATTTCGAATTCAATCAATTGATTCAGTTGAGTCACTTCTATTTTCCCTTTGATTTTATTACCATTAACGACAAAGTAGGGAAAAAAGAGCGGACCGAGGAGAATGAGAATAATATGGAGGGAAATTGGGGAATTAGGTGACTTTACTACCATTATCAAATTTCTGTGGTTTTAATTATTCTGTCACTTCCTCTTCTCCAAGGATGAACAAAAATGTGAAATTTCTTTATGTCAGATTATTGATTAGTTAATATGGGTCTATTTAGTATTCAATTTAGACAGGAAAATTTGACTACGGATTTTGGTGCACGATAGATGAGATTTGGTGGTGCTAATGGTTGTGGAGGGGAGGAGATGGTAGTGGTGGAAGAAGAAGGGGAAGAGAGGGGTAAATGGGTTGGGGTAGTGGGGTGGCATGCCATGTGGTGTCCACCTCACTGAGTTGTTAGTGCCACGTCATATCTCATATCCACTTTAGACAATTTTAACGGAGAAAGGGTATATTTAAACTCAAAGTATAATAGAAGGGTATATTTGGATTCAAAGTATAACGGCAAGGGCATAATTGGCCCAATAGTATAACGAAGGGTATGAATGAATTATTTTTCAAAATTCAGGGGTATATTTGACCCTTTTCCGTTTTAATTATGTGGCAAAGTTAGAATGAGTACGGAGTAAGAGAAAAAATGATTTTTTTTTGTATTTTAAATATTTCATAATATTTATGTGTAAACTTCTTAAACCTCGTGCACTTAACAAACTATAAATTTCTGTGATTATAAAAGATTATTATTATTAAAGATAAAATGAAAAATATTAGTTAAGTCACTTCAAAATTTAGAAAGCTGCATGGAATCGATTAAAAAAAAGTTTGTAACATACATTGGTAAAGAAGAAAGTATATTTTAAAAGAATACAGCTATATATCGTTTAACTGGAGGTACGTACGTACTGTCTGCATCTGCTTGTCTTGTCCATTGATGTTCTTAACCCAGTGTGATAATAAAGATCAAGTAGACCTAAAAATGGCTGACAACTTTCAGTAGCTTTCAATTTTATTTCTTCTTTCTCGAGAATTTAGTACTCGCTTTTTCTCACTACCTAGTTAGGCGTTTGGCCGTAGATTTCAAATATTTTTCAATTTACTTAGAATTTATGTAGTTGTATCGGGTTATACTTTTTAAAAATAATATTTATGTTTGAATATATTTAAATACAACTTTAAAGTAAAAAGTGAGTTAAAAAATAGGTTATAAGCTGTTTTTCACATTTGAAATACAATTTCAAGTTAGATTTAAAATTTTCATGACAAAAGATTAGTCCTGCTGTTGACCTTTAAAGTGGGGATCAGATTGGATTAATTTATTTAATTTCTTTTTTCAGTCTAATTGCTGCTTTCATTGTGATTCAGCCAGCCGTCCTTCAATTGTGTTAAATAAGTCTAATTGCTGCTTTCATTGTGATTCAGCTAGCATGCGTTCAATTGTATTAAATAATTATTGCATTTATGATTATTAAAGGAGGATTTTATTGTAAGGCACCTATGAATCATCAGTAGTAAATGGTCCACGCCAGGTTGGGACAAACTTAATTAGTGTTTCAGTCAATTGTTAGTTTGATGAGATTAATTAAGCATATAGTTAATTAACTGGTCAACACCACCAGGTGGATGTGTTGAGTCTCACGCCGGTGGGCAAATGATAATTTTGTCTTGTTATATGGTCTTGAAGATTCTCCCGCTAGCTATTGGGTTGAGTTCTGTTCAAAATTCATTTCTTTATTAGGATGGACTACCAGTTCAACTGAACTCAATATTTTGACATAAAGTATCGATATATATGTAAAAGATTAATAAAATTACAATTACTTTCTTCTCTTGCCTGAACTTGTAAATTTTGTAAATTAGCCGCTGATATGAGCATAGCATAATCTTGTAATTTTTGATTAAAATTGAAAGTATTGTTCATATATATGTTGGTTGCAGCAAATGATATTGGGTAAAAATTGTTGTGTACGTGGAGAAGAAAATTACTCTAGCTAATTACTCCCTCCGTTCACTTTTACTTGTCCACTTTGGACTATTCACGTTGTTTAAAAATAATAAATAAAGTGCATAATTTATCAATGTGCCCATATTAATTAGTGCATATTTTTATTGGATTTAAAAAATGATTTAAAGTGAGTAATTAATACTATGGATAAAACAGAAAAAATAAAATTATCTTCTCTTGATATGCTAAAAGTGATAAGTAAAAGTAAAAATTTATTTTTAAAATATTGAATAAGTAAAAGTGAACGGAGAGAACAACCACTTCTGCACTTGGCTAAAAAACTCATCTTCTTTTCAGCTGTTGCCTTCAAAGTTTCCGGAGTTGTTCGGATTTGATTTTCCAAACTCATCTTAGACTTAAAGTATATTAGTTTGTAAGATATTATTTTATTGATGAGTTTAAGTTATGATATATTGTCTGGATTTTTTATAACATCATGTTACTTTTACCTATTGTAGGCTAGCAAATAATTTATCTTATTTTCAAGATTATAAATTTCACATTTTAATGAGGTTTTTTTAATGATGTAAATGTTTTTAATGTTGACGAAGTATATGACTTAAACTCTTTATTTATTATTTCTATGCATGAATGCTTACTTGATATAAATATATGTTATCCAAGTTTGTCCAACATAGATTGTGGAATGGGAATTTGGTCTCCTAATCGTATGCTTATGGCCTCTTCGGCAATCCTCACCAAATGAATTAATTCTTGCTGTAGAGTTAGACCAAAAATTCATTTTCTTATCATGATAGTAGAATTAGACTCATTTCAATGTTGATGTTGGACCACGTCTTATGTTATCCACTGCCTAGTAAGCAGGCCCGCTGGCTTAGGCTCTCCGCAAGTGTTTGAGAATTTCATCAATTTTTATGATTTTGGATAATCATCATCTCATAAACTAATTCTTGGGCATAATTCGAAGGGAAAAGGATATAAGTAGTCATGAGGCCCATACTATTGATAATCGAATGATCCAAAAAGCTTAAAATACATTTTTAGCTTTTTAAAATAATTTAGTTTTGTAGTATTTTTTCAACTAATTCCAACATATGTATACAAACTGTATCATTATTGTGTAGAATATGTAGCACTACTGTATATGTATAGAAGTGTATAGAAAATGTATCATACTTATAGAAACTGTATCATTATTGTTTTTGTATAGAATATGTATCCCTACATTATGTGTTTGGAAAATATATCATTATTGTATAATTTTGCATAATAAATATATAATCAACGTATACTTACTAATATTATATAATAATTTTACACATATTATACATATTTTGGGATATTTCTTAGAGGCTCAAATTTCCTCCATCATTTCTCGGTTAATTCTCGTCAACAGTTTGAATCGAAAGTCCATTTCGCGGCATTAAGATAAAATTTGGGCCATTAAAATTTCTGAAGGCCGCATGATATCCTTTTGCCTAATTGGAATGGAAGACATATACTCTCCACTACAGGGTGGCACCCGCTATCGAAGTCTACATCGGCTTTTGCCCTGTGGCTATTAATAATTGTTCTTAACCTATGCAAGAAATAGCAGTTAATGGTGACAGGACCGTAGGGACACATAATTTATACATTGACAACCAAGAATTGACAGAGGAATCACCTACACCAAATTAAATTTCCATTAAAAAATCAGTTTGACTTCATATCTTTTTTATTGTATTGCATGTAGATGGCAGTAAAGGTTCTTGCCGTGAGATTGAGCAATAACCAAAGTGGAGAAAACCTTCCCAGAGCCTAGAGCCTAAATAAATATTGTTTCAATTTTAAAATAAGTAATTAATATTGTTCTTTTAAAATTATTCTTATTTATATAATCAAAAAACATTAAGTAGTTTTTCTAAGAATGAGATATCTTAGAAAGAGGTAAAATTTGATTAGAGATAAGTAAGTTAGTAAAAGCACTGTTTTGGATGGGTGGAATAAAAAAAATCCAATTTGGACCAGGCTAATTTTACAATATAGGATATTTAGGTCTTATTTTCGAACACAAGAAAAATATAGAGAAAAAAAAAAAAAAAAATTGTTGGTGTAATCGTCTGAAATTTGTTCAATTTTTTTTTTTCGGATTATGTGGTCCGTAAGTACGAACGATAACTCATTTTTGGGGTGAATTCTCCTTTCTTCACTAGTTTTGGTGCTATTTTTATGTATTGTTGTTCCTGCTTGACTTTGTTATTGTAAACATTTCGATTGTTGTGTTATAAACAAAGGTCCCAATTAATTTTTTAAAATTTGGTGTCTCTTCCATTCGATTTATTTTTGCTTGCTTTGCTATTTTATTGTTGGTATGAATGACTTCCATTTGTGCTAGTATTTATTGTCTTCTCTTGATTCAAATAGTGTGGGAAGTTTCGACTTAGATTTCTTCATTTATTACCTCACGTGCAAAAACAAAGTGGTATCGGAGCTTGTGGTTGTATTTGGTTGTGTTGATTGTCTATTTGAATGATGGAGGCAAATATAGCAAGATGGTTTGTTTAAATAATGACGATAATTACTTATAAAGATGCTCTATTTGTCAATTGCCAAACGAGTCTATTGAAGATGAGGATTGAGGTGGATCAATATATCGTGATAATATTCGAAATCATATTGTGAATGAGACAAATGCTAAAAACTCTCGAGAGACTTTTAAAAATAATAAGTTATTCTCTTGAAACAATTGAAGAATTCAAAAGAAATTAATATTGTTAGCTTCTGGGTGTCAAAAGAAATTATCCAAACTCTTGGGAAACCATTTATATAATCAAGAATGGTGTAAATATATAAAGGCGGATAATATTTTGAATGAAGAGATAAGAAGATCTCAAGCTTCGTCTTCTTTTAACTTCAAACTCCGATGTTTTGTTCTTGAAGATAGGGGAGAAGTAACTCAAGTAAGATCCTCGAGATACAAGCTTTTCTAAGAATGAGATATCTTAGAAAATCTTGAGGTAAAATTTTAACTTATACTCCGGCAATTTTGAAAATTTGATTAGAGATAAGTAAGTTAGTAAAAGCATTGGTGGTGGCTCTTAATTTTTAAGAGAGATTGAAGAACACTTATTTCGGGCTTAAGAGCTTCGATTAGAAAGAAGAGACGTTATGGCATAGAAAAGAGAGATTGATAACTTGGCTAAAGCAATTTGCTTTTACAAGCATGAAACCGAAGTTAAAGAGATTTTCATTGTGAAACGGAAAGAGTATTTCTTTTTCTTTATTGTCTTAGTTTTCGTTATTATGACTAGACTAGACTAGAAAGGTCTAAAAATGACTTGTTACTATTCCATGTTGCGTTGAGATGCCTCTTTCCTCCGTTTGAATTCGTTTAGGCTCTTCTTAAATTTTTCAACCTAAAAAGGAACATAAAGTTACAAAATATAAATCAAATTGATAAAAACAATCCCACTGACAGTGTTGATGTTGATGAGACTTGTTATGACATAAATGCTTATGCAGTGGATCTCAGTACAAACTAGGTTCTCAACTAATGTTACTCCCGAGTTAATTTAAGGAGAAACCTAGTTTTCCTTCTGTATGTGGAATTGGATGTCAATTTAGGTCCTAACTCTAACTAAATTTCCTCCTAAAATCGCTTGGATCGTCTAAATTTGAAAACAAGATTTCATCGGATTTTGTGGTCCGTAGCTCCGGTTTTCGAGTACGAACAAGAGTTTAATTTTTCTCCTTTCTTCACTAGTTTTGGTGCTAAAACAAAATTTAAGAAATAAAAGAAAACTTTTAAAATGTATTCGATTTATTGTCCATTTTATTGTTGGTATAGCTTTGCTGCACGGACTTCCGTTTGTCTTAGTGTTTATTGTCTTCTCTTGATTCAAATAGTGTGGGAAGTTTTTGACTTTGGTATTTCTTCCGCCGTTATCTCGTCGTGTAATTTGGTTATTGCTTGTTTCTTCCCAACAAAAACACCATTTATTGTGAAACGGAAAGAGTATTTCTTTTTCTTTATTTTCTTAGTTTTCGTTATTATGACTAGACTAGACTAGAAAGGTCTATAAATGACATGTTACTATTCCATGTTGTGTTGAGATGCCTCTTTCCTCCGTTTGAATTCGTTTAGGCTCTTCTTAAATTTTTCAACCTAAAAATGAACATAAAGTCACAAAACAGATCAAATTGATAGAAATAATCCCACCGACAGTGTTGATGTTGATGAGACTTGTTATGACATAAATGCTTATGTAGTGGATCTCAGTACAAACTAGGTTCTCAACTAATGTTACTCCCGAGTTAATTTAAGGAGAAACCTAAGTTCCTAACTCTAACTAAAGTTCCTCCTAGTACTAAACTTGGTTCATTAAATTATTAAATCAATCTTTTTGAAACAAACTAAAAAAAAAAAGGCATAATCTTTTTGGAATTGCATATATTAATCAGCCATTGCATATATGACCTACAAATCATTCTTGATATAGATTTGTTACAGTAGCATACATTTGAAGGGTTGTTAACTAGATGAAAAAACAAGAACTTGAAACCGGACTAACATTATGTTTGGATTTATACCGGTTTAGTTTCTGGAACGATTAGTACTGTTTGAATTCAGTTGTAAACATTTTGAAAAGAAAAACAATATGCACATCTCCAGTTGTCCAAACCAAAAAAAACTAAACTAAAGAATCCGAATAATGCATAGCCGTCGTTGTCCTCCGTTTGGTAAAACATATTTTTAAAAATATTTTTCAACTACGTGTGAAGATTAACTTATAATTTTTAGAAATATATTTATTTGATAAATATTTTCTACCATACCAAAATATGTAGTCTGTAACAAAAGCGAAGGAAAAGGCAAAAAAAAAAAAATAGAGAGTAAAGGCGACAAAAAAGAGTGTACAAAAAAGAACTGATTGGACAACAACAATTTTTCATAAAAGAATCGTCCTAAATAGTGTTAGTAACAAAATAATGGCTCAAAGCCACGCTTTGCCAAGGTGCTCATTAGGGGATGGAGGTTATTATCAATTGTAAACTCTGTTTCGGTAAGGAAAAATCTGTCAAGTCTCTCGTAGCAAACTGCTGAATAAATCTTCAAAATAGATCATAATCCAACAATTTCCCTTGACATGTTCCTCCCTTACAATTATTTCGTCGGTTATATATCAATCTTGACAAAGATCTAATATTTCCATAAAAAACGTATTACGTTGAGAAGAGTCATCCGTTACCAAAACATGGACAAGTCATTAACTGGTGATTTGGACGCTAATACCCAACCAGAAAAGGTCAAAAAAAAAAAAAAAAAAAAAAAAAAAAGAGGGGGGGGGGGGGGGGGGGTCCATACTTTCTTCGTGACATCAAATCAAATTCAAAGGTTAAGGATCATATAGCTCATTACCAAAAACAAAAAGGATCATATAGTTTCTGGAAGTTCATTATGTTAATATAATATCAATATGATGTGTACTAACGTGTATTATTGCACAAGTATTTCGTTTTATTTCTAGGAGGCATATTTCTACTAGTAAGACCCTTGCCTGTCTAAATCCAGAAGTCTCATAGAAAATTAGTTTTTGTTGTGTGCATGATGTTTGGTGTTACATCTGTTACTGCTATAGTTTTTCTGGATTAATTAGTAGTTTAGTTATAAGAGGAATCTAATATCTGAATTAGTAGAATATTTAAATTTTTAGTTATAGTAAAAGTCTAATATTGTAGTTGTAGGAGAAGTCTATGATCTACTTGGCCTTTGTAATAAAATCACTACAGATCGGAGGCTAAGAGGTTTTCATATTTAGGTCTATTTAACTGAACAAAATTACAACGAAGTGTAAGTAGTATTGCAAGTATGGAGGTGGAGGATTGAAAGAAAAGAAGTTGAGAGAATATTTTGTATATTCCTTGATAAAAACGATGTTGTACAGTGTTGCTATAAATAGCAAAAGGAATGAAAATGAAACCTAACAAACTATACACTTGTCACTATTCTATTGGTTGTGTTCCTAACAAATTGTAAAATCTGTACAATAAGAATATACACGTATACAACAGTGACGTATGTGTAGTGATGTAAGCAATTTGTTTATCTCTTGTATTGGGCTAGTTTTGTGCATTCTGAATTCCCAAGTTGTGTTGTCTGGCCCAATGGAACGAATAGGCCCAAAATGTGTGACTAAACAAATTTGGGTCCGATACCCTTATAAGTCTAGTCAACCACTTCACCCTTATAATTCTAGTCATCCACTTCGCCATTAAGAGGCTTCGTTCTGTCCGCAACTTTACCTCTTTCTTCTTCTTCTTCAATGGTGGTAGGAGGGTCACCGGAGAAAACTTGTCCAACACCCCCCCCCCCCCCCCCCCCCCTCAAGTTGGAGGGGGCAGTATGCAGACCCAACTTGCCCAAAATGTGCCGGTGAGTGGGACCATTTAGAGGTTTATTGAAAATATCTGCGATTTGTGAGTTTGAGGGTACAAAAGCGAGGGAAATGAGTCCGGCAAGGTATTGTTACTGGACAAAATGGCAATCTAGATCCACGTGCTTCGTTCTTTCATGAAACATGGGAATTTTAGCGATGTGAAGAGTCGTCGCGAGTCTGAGTATAAGGAGATCGGAAGAGGTGGTGAAAAGGATAGATCTTCAAAGAGGCGAACAAGCCAAGTGATTTCTGCGACTACTCGGCGCATCAATCGGTATTTAGCCTCCGCCGAGGAGAGGGAAACAGAGACTTGTTTCTTGGAATTCCAAGAAATTGGCCAGTCTCCAAAGTTGATGAAGTATTCGCTAATGGAACGACGACTTTCCGGGCAAGTGGCCCAGTCGGCATCACAAAAGGCCCTTAACTCGAAGTTTGGAGAAGAAGACATAAAAAGACCAAGGCCAGGATCTAAAAGGACAAAGCTCAAAATGTGAATACCAGTATCAAAATGGGGTTCTCGAGGTGATTGCACATATTAGCTTAAATGTTGCACACAAAATGAAAGATCTGGTCGGGTATGTGTTAAAAAATTCAGCTTTCCTATTAATTTTCGATAAATGGAAGGATTTGCTAACAATTTTCCTTGTTTTGTGTGTAATTTGTGAGATGGATCTAATGGAGAAGAAGCTGGATGAAGATCAAGGCAATTGAACTCACTCAACATTTCCATGGCAAATTTCCTCTGGTTCAAGATCAGACTCTGAGGTTCTCGGAGTACTTCTATTCCCAAAACATATTGTAAGTTTCCCAAATCTTTGATCTTAAATTCCAAGTCTAGAAAGGCTTTGATTGAATGGATTTCACTTAAGCCATTGCCTGTTATCACAATATCATCAACATAGACTGCTAGGATTGTGATATCTAGCCTATTCCTCTTAAAGAATAAACTGTAATCATTGAGTGAGTGACTGTATCCCTTGAAACTAAGAGCTAAAGTCAGTCTTGCATACCATTGGCGTGAAGGCCGTCGTAATCCATATAAAGACGTTCAACTTGCAAACTAAATTAGGATCAGAAACCTCCATTCCAGGAGGGAATTTCATAAAAACTTCTTCATTAAGCTCCCTATGTAGGAATGCATTGTCAACATCTAGCTGAAACAAACCCCAATTCCTCCTGACGGCAATAGCTAACAAACATCTGATGGTTGTCATTTTGACAACTGGACTATAAGTTTCATTGAAATCAATACCTTCCCTTTGAACATCTCCCCTGACAACTAATCTGGCTTTTAGTCTCTCAACACTACCATCAGATTTAAGTTTAACTTTGTATACCCATTTGCAAGGGAGAGCCTTCAGTCCTTCGGGTAAGTGAACAACATCCCAAATTTTATTTAAAATTAGAGCATTAATTTCCTTACACATGGCCTCTTGCCATCCTGGGTATAGACTAGCTTGTTTGAAACTGGTTGGTTCTTGAATGTGAGAGAGAGCATTAAGGAAATGTTGATTGGAGGAAGAGAAAGATGTAAATGAGAAAGAGTGAGGAGAGACAGGGGAGAGGAAGCAAGTAGTTGAAACATTTGCTAGATGAACTATGTCACAAATATAGTCTTCTAAATATGATGGAGTTTTTGTAGCTCTTATAGATTATCTAAGGATGATAGGATTGAGAGGAGGTACAGGTTGTTCAAAAATAGGAGGACGAATACGTTGATTCATGATAGGAGGTTTTGATGAAGTAGGTTTAGGTGCGTGGGAAGATGGTTGTGAATAGCTTGGGTCAGATGAACTAGGATTAGAATTGGGAAGTTCTGATTGTGAATGTGTGAGGTCAGGGGTAGAAGTAGGAATAGAGGAATAAGGAGATGTAGAGGATAGTTGTTGCTCAATTAAGTCTTCTAGAAGAGCAATGGAAGGATATTGTGAAGTAGGATTAGGATTAAGTAAGGGAGATGCAAAAATAGGAGGTGTAAGATGTTTTTGTGAAAGAAGAAAATTAGTTTCATGGACGATGACATTTCTGGATACAAAAATCTTCTTAGTTTTGAGACTCATACGTTTGTATCCCTTTTTCTCAAAAGGATAACCCAAGAAAATGCATGGCTTATCTCTAGGACATAGTTTGGACCTGCTTTGAACTAAAGTAGATGCAAAAACAAGACAACCAAAAGCTTTAAGAGAAGAAAAATTAGGTTTGTTTCCAAATAATCTTTCAAAAGGAGTTTGGAAGTTCAGTAATTTGGTAGGACATCAATCAAGTGAGTGGCTGTCATCAAACACTCTCCCCAAAACTTGTGAGGAGGACTTGACTGAAATAATAAAGCTCTACTAACTTCTAATAAATATATGTGTTTTCTCTCAACTATGCCATTATGTTGAGGGGTTTCCGCACAGGATATTTGATGAACAATGCCCTGAGATTTTAAGAACTCAGAGGATTCATTACTGGCCCCTAGTTCCCAAGCATTATCTGATCTTATCTTTTTTATTTTCTTATCAAACTACCTTTCAGTCATAACGATAAAAGACTTGAGTATGGGAAAAACATTGCTTTTGGTAGATAGAAGAAAAGTCCATGTGCATCTAGTATAGTCATCAACTACAGTAAGAAAATATCTAAAACCATCATAGGTAGGTGATTTGTATAGACCCCATATGTCTATGTCTATTAGATCAAATGCTGCTTTAGAAGTAATGTTGCTATTAGGGAAAGGCAACTTGGTTTGTTTTGCGAAAGGGCAAACATCACATGGAACATCAAATTTAGAACAAAAGGAAACTGGAATTTCATTGATATTTTTCATATTGGACAAGGGCATATGGCCTAGTCTTATATGCCATAGCTTACTAGTTACATCAGAAACTGAAACTGAAGACAAAGCTAATGGCCTAGTGCCTTTTGATTGACAAACTGAAACAGATAGAGCATTACAAGATCTAACTAAACTGGGAACTAATGGAGGACTTATTTCTGGAGCAGATTTAAGCACATAGAGTCCTTTGTGAGCTTTGCCAAGGACCATGGGGCTCTTCATTGAAGGGCCCTGTATGAAACAATGAGAAGAATTGAACATTAGCTAATAATTAAATTGAAGTCACAGTTTGTGAACGGAAAGAAGGTTATAATGGAAACTAGGAATAAACAAGACTTTGTGTATAATTACTTGAGTGAATAACTTGACTAAACCTGCATGAATAACTCTAACTTGTTGAGAATTAGGTAGTTTAATAGAGATTGGACTAGGTAAAGGATAGATTGAAATAAAGAGATAGATTGAAATAAAGAGCTTTCTGTTAAAACTCATATGCTCAGTAGCACCTAAGTCAATGATCCATGAATCGCTATTTAGGAACTTGTTTGGGGAATTTGAATTAAAAAAGAAACAAACAGTTTGTATACCAGCATAGTTTGCATTAGGTTCATTGGTCTGCTCATTGTTTTGATCATTTGCCTTGAATTGACTCAGCATTTGTGCAATTTGCTGCAACTGCTCTTGACTGAGCTGCTTACTTGCATCCCCAGAGTCATTATTGTAGAAGAATTGTCCCCATTTCCTTCCTGTTTGAATGCTGCATTACCTTAAGCAAAGTTCTGATTGTTCCTAGTTTTAATAAACTTGAAATTTGGTGGAAAACCCTTAATCTTGTAGCACTGGTCAATGGTGTGTCCAACCTTCTTGCAGTATCTACAAGTAGGAGAGATTTTCTTGTTGGCAACATTTCCTTTAGGTCCTTTTGCATCATTATAGTATGGTCTCTGACCACCTGGACCAGCTGCTATGAAAGAGGAGGTTTCACCTGGATACTTAGGTGTAGAATACATCTCCCTTTATTTTTCCTCTTGCATTAGGAGTGCATAAGCATTAGCAACAGAGGGAAGTGGAGAGATCATCAAGATATTGCCTCTAGCACCACAGTAAATATCATTGAGCCCCATAAGAAGCTTGACCAGTTTTTCATCTTGCTTTGCTTTGAGCATTTGTTTTTGCTTCACAGGTGCACACACGGTATCGCAGATGAATGCATCCAGACTCTCAAGCTCATCCCAAAGCCTTTTCATCTTGGTAAAGTAAGTTGCAATGTCACTTGCACCCTCTGTTAGGTCACTCAACTCCTTTTGGAGTTGAAATAGTTTGGCGCCGCTGCTCTACCCAAACCTAGCTTCTAAATCACTCCATATGTCCTTAGCAGTGGTAAAATAGATTACACTTTCAGAAATTTCCTTTGAAAGTTGAGTTCAGTAACCAAGCAATAACCATACTGTTTGCTCTTGACCATGCCTTTTCCAGATCTGAGTCCCCTGATGGCTTTGTTGAAGAACCATCTATGAAGCCTGCCTTGTTTTTGGCAAAGAAAAGCTATGAGCATAGCTCTTCTCCAACCAGCAAAACTCTTTCCATCAAAAGGAGAGTTGACCAGCTGCATACCAGGTGTGTCTGAAGGGGAAATGAAGTATGGGTGTGAGGCATTCACAGTTTCAGTGGTGACTACTACAGTTGCAGCTTGATCAATTTCAGTGTTATCAGCCATATTTGATGTCTAGAAATTGGAAAAAATTGAAGAAAAGTAAAAAAAAAAAATTGAAGATGACCGCAGAAAAAACTGAAGATTTTGATGAGAGATGAATACGAAAATAGGGGTTTTAGAGCAGATGCTCTGATACCATGAAAGAAAAGAAGATGAGAGAATATTTTGTATATTCCTTGATGAAAACAACGTCACGTACAGTGTTGCTATAAATAGCAAAAGGAATGAAAATGAAACCAAACAAACTATACACTTGTCACTATTCTATTGGTTATGTTCCTAACAAATTGGAAAATCTGTACAATAGACAGTGACGTATGTATATGTGATGTAAGCAATTTGTATATCTCTTGTATTGGGCCAGTTTTGTGCATTCTGAATTCCCAAGTTGTGTTGTCTGGTCCAATGGAATGCGTAGGCCCAAAATGTGTGACTAAATAAATTTGGGTCCGATACCCTTATAAGTCTAGTCAAACACTTCACCCTTATAATTCTAGTCAACCACTTCAGTTAACAGAGGCTTCGTTCTGTCCGCCACTTTACCTTCTTCTTCTTTAATGGTGGTCGAACTGTCACCGGAGAAAACTTATCCAACAAGTATAGGCTTAGCCAATTGCCTTAGGAACTTCTTGTATCAATACTCTCTAAGGGGACAGTTGAAGAAGCAGTTGTCACAAGTTTGCTTTCAAGTCGATGGCGGTACCTTTGGACGTATATCTCACGTCTCAACTTTATTAATCCGAACCTTCCGATATGGGGTTGGATCATTCAATTGTCTGCACAAAGGGAGTGACGAGGCATATCAATTGGATTAGTCGTGCTTTGGATTCGCATAAGTTTCCTGTTTTAGAAGAATTCAGCATTGCTTTTCCTTTTCTTGAGATTACTGATACTGCTGCTACATGTGAAATGTATAAGTGGCTCAAGTTTGCGTCATCTAAGAAGATTCAAAGCCTTAAATTAGACTTCCCAGTCGATCTCAATTGGTTAAAGCCTACATGACTCGGTAAATATTCTTTTCCCATTGAATTGTTAAGCGCTGGATTTAAGGATCTCAAAAGGCTGACTCTAAATAGAGTTGATGTGGGTGGTCAGGATGGTGAAAGTTTAATCTCGAGCTAACCCCTTCTTGAATTGTTATCTATCACACGGTCTCAACCATTAGTACATTTGAAAGTTTTTGGTCCTTCCCTCAAATTGAAGCATTTGGTGATATGGTATTGCCCTTTAGATTCGTTGGAAATCCGTAATGCTAATCTTGTCTCCTTTACATTTAGGGGATTAATAAAAACCTTGCTTCTCAAGAACGTTACTTCAATTCTTTATATTGATATTAATCAAGCCATGCGCGGAATGTTTTATCATGACCTTGCTCCCATGATTACAACTAATTTCACCCAATTGGTGATGCTCTCACTTGAAGGTTATCATCAATCAGTGTGTCGTCATTTTGGTGGTTCTTTTCCAACATTCAACAATCTCAAACGGCTAACATTGAGATTCAATTACGTGGAATCTGGTTCTCTGCTTGGAATCACTCCACTTCTAGAGGCAGCTCCATACCTGCATAAATTTATAATCGAGCTTCATAGGGATATTAAGGATGTCCAAGAAGGAAGCATTTGTACGAAGACTGTGAAATCTCCCCATCAACATCTCACAGTAGTTCAATATAGAGGTTATTTAGGAG
The DNA here is from genome assembly GCF_029784015.1 of Lycium ferocissimum. Taxonomy (NCBI): domain Eukaryota; kingdom Viridiplantae; phylum Streptophyta; class Magnoliopsida; order Solanales; family Solanaceae; genus Lycium; species Lycium ferocissimum. The sequence goes on along the minus strand of NC_081344.1, from coordinate 12,973,031 downwards.
ATACAAATGATGTGGAACTTGCAATTTACCTTCTTGAAAATACTTTAGCACTTGAGAAATTCATTATTGATCCCCCCAACGAGTTTGAAGATGTAAGAAATTGGTTTAAAGATGTAAGAGAAAATTGTAAAGAGAAAGCAAGAGACCTGGCTATGCTGCAGCTTCAACCAAAAGTTCCCAAAGGAGTAAAGCTGGTGATCATTTAATTACCCTTTGACAATAGGCAACAAATGTCATACTATATCTTAAGTACTGTGTGCTTCTAGGCAATTCCTACCATCTAAATTTCTTCTTTAGATTCTACATTTTACATTTGATTTATCGGTGATGTTATGCTTGTGAAGTTTGCCATTGAGCCACAAATTTATATTAACTATAGAAGATAGGGAAATCATTTACCATTTCAAAATTGGAGTATGTTCTAACCAGCAGTACTGTCATATTGCTGCGGATTGCACATGCCGTCTATTTAGACAAAAAAAAAAAACACTCCAAAGTGCTCCTAGTGGCCGTTCGTTGGAAGAACGAGTAGACATCATCTTGGATCAACCACCAAACTGGTAAGATATGCGAGGATATTGAGATATGAAGAAGAATTTTTACTGGCTAAATGAAGTGCAAGAATCTTAAATACTGCATTAAACAATAATTATGTCGGTATAACGTGGACAAATCTCCAGATGCAAAGTACAGATAATTATTTCTTACTAAAATCCTTATAGAGACTGACATTTAAACTAAAACATAACGACAAACTCTTAAAACTAGGAGAAATATACTAGTCTATTGCAGTAAATTTTGTAATAACTGTTGTGCACATGCTTGTCTTGATTTTCTTCTAAAGTAAGTCTGTAAAGGAGCTGTTGTATCAGATCCATCAAAGTTAATGCCTAGATTACCCTCATATCTCAAACATATATGTAAAAACACGATTCGCGAATCCATTCAAATCGAGATATTTTCGCAAAACTATGGAGGAATTAAATTTGGGTCGAGTGATCACCGCTATAGTTGTGTGTTTTCTCGTTTTCCTCTTCATTGTCTACCTCCGTTTCGATTACCAACATCTTGATGACGCTAACCAAGCATATTTCCTCATTCGTGGTCGTTTTTGGGGCTTTCTATTTCCGCCATTTCAATCCTCATGTTACTGGCTGACGTTGTAATGGCACTTGTAACCTTACACTTCCTCTGAAGCAACTCTAGCTTGATGTTTACATTGCTGATGCTATTCTTGTTTTCTTCATTCCTTTTGCATGTTTCTACTATGAATGCATCGACAAGTTATGTAATGTGTTTGGATGAGTTTTTGGTACATTTTTTGAATGTGTGAAGTTTTTGCTGTGATGGATTTGTGTTTTGTTGGAAAAAAGGATCAAAAGTGCGTCATTGTGGGTACTGACTACAGAAATTGTGTGCGCTTTGGTGCTTCTAATTTTGTACTGTAGTTTTTAGTAACTATTGTCCATTGGATATTTGAGTTAAAATACATTGTGCATACTAAGTTTGATCATGAAGCAGGAGGAGATGCTACCTGATTTCTTCACATCTGTCGTACCTTATACCCATGCGAGAGAGGTAGCAGTTATCTAGTGAAATTTTCTAGGTGCGAGCAAATTGGCTCGAGCACCATCATCATAACAAAAGAAGTTTGGATAATACTGTGAGGTAATTTAGCTGGGTGGTGACGTTTTTTGGGTCGAAAATTAAATGTAGTAAAGTTCGGCTGAGTGATAGGGTTTTGGACCTTATTTAGAGATAGAATAAAACTGCTTTAAATCAGCTAATTCCTACTTTATCTTGAAATTTACCAATGTTTGAACAAATTGAGTGTGAATAGAGCGGAATGAACATGGAGGGTTCATGGTTGACACTATCCAGTTTGGGATTAGTTACCTTTAGTTGCCTATTTCAGTTGGATGGCGAGGTAACAAAGAAAGCTAATTGCCCAGCATCTTTGCTCCCCGACTCTCTATTTGTCGTGATTAAGGCCCCGTTTGGACATGGTTTGAAATCATGGCTTCAAATCATATTTGGACATACAATTTGAACATTTTAAGTTGTATTTTTTATAGACATAAAACCCCACAAATTATGAAAACTATCAAAACATTCTCAATTCTTATATAATCTTACCAAATGAGCAAATCATAGTTTGTAACAAAATTAGTACACTACTAGAAGGTCTTTCTAAAAAAAGCAACATCAATTAATCAAACTTTAGTTCAATAAAAACGAAAATTTAACATGAATAGTAATGTAACTACTCTTTAATATAATCTTTCCACATAAATTAAAGGTTGGTAGACATAAATAAAGGTTGGTGGAAATTAATGAAATTGGTAAATGATTAATTGGGGTAATTGTTAAAAATATCTACCAACTTATGGGCCTTTTTTTTATAAAATATAAACTTATGGGTTAAATTTTATATTTTAAAAAGTTGAAACCAAGGCATAATTTGGGGTTTGAACCATGGTTCCAAACGTATGTCCAAACGCCTTTGAAACCATTTTGTCAAACGTATGTCCAAAACGGGTTTAAACTTACCAAACGCCTACTAATACTTAGATTTTTGCTTAGCCACTCTAGCGTTTACTGTTGCTTCTAGACTCTAGGTTTGACTCTAGGACATGATAACTGATTTTACAGGCCAGTTTTGCAACCTCATGGATATTGCAATCGTAGATGCCCAAGAACCCATAAGGAAGGATATGAAAATGATCAGGTTCTTATACTGTTATACATGTTATCAACGACACGTATTTGCCATACCAATCAGTTGAATTTTAGTTTTACCAACTCTTTGAGCCCTAACTCACCAGGAAACTTGAACTGTGCACTCTACAAAATCATGCCATGAGAAAATAATACTATCTTCGTCCCAATTTATATAACACTTTTTTCTTTTTAGTCAGTTAAAAAAAATGACCTTTTTATATTTAGTACTCCCTCCGGATCAAAAAAAGAGTCCACTTAAAACAGACACTTCTTAGGAAAATGCTAACTTGTTTGCACACCCCTTAAGAAAATACTAACTCCTAGACAAAAATAATAATTTAACTAAACTACCTCTAATTAAATAGGCATTGAGATTTGATCATATAACATTTAATAGGGGCAACTATGAAAAAATAAGGCTAATTCTTTCTTGATTTGCTAATTAGTGGACTCTTTTTTTATCCAAAAAAAGGCTAAGTGGACTCTTTTTTTTATCCGGAGGGAGTAACAATTTAAATTTAAATTTACCTTTTTACCTTTAATGAAGTGATTTCTAGCCACACAAATTTTTATGATTTATTTTGGATCACAAGTTTCTAAAATTTTAATTTATTTTTTAAACTTAGTGCCAAGTCAAACAGCTTCTTATAAAATGGGACGGGGGGAGTACTATTTAAAACCATTTCTTCTTACTTCTTAGTTTTCTCTGGTAGTTTTCTCTGGGATACAATTCAAATCCACTTACAGTAGTTTACACAATATTCGTTCATGCGACACTCCAAGAAGCAAAACCAACACAGGAGTGATAACACACCCGATTAATAAAGAAAATAAACTCAACGCACGTAATGTACTTCAATTCGGCAACTTGAGTATTGAAAATAAAAGTTCAAAAATTTAAAGAAAAACTAACTATTATTTGAGAATATTGAAAAAGAAAGGAAAAAGAATAAGCCCCTGTTTGGCCATAAGAATTATTCACTTTATTCCGAAATTTTTTCACTTTTTTCTAATCGACGTTTGGCCATGAGAATTTCGAATACAACTTCCGAATACCAAAAACTCAAAAAATCAATTTTTTTTCACTTTTTTACAACTACATTTCACCAAAAACTACAATTTCAAAAATTATGGCCAAATACAACTCCAACTCCAACTCCAAAATTCCAAAAAAAAATGATTTTTTTTTTTTTGATATCTATGGACAAACGGGGCCCAAATATGTTAAGTACTGAATTAAAATTGTAAGACGTACTAAAAAATATTACTAAAGTAGTAATATCTACCTTGCCTATACTTGTGCTTTTAATATATTGATAGATAGATCATTAGATAGAGTGCCAAACCCCGCAAGTTTGGATTGAAACCCTATGTATATATTCGAAACTATATACAAATATTTAAAGTGGCACCCACTACAAAATGACCCGTTTGGTGAAAGGGCTCGTTTTTCTTCGTGCAGTCGTAGATTGAATCCCAAAGGCCGCACACTTTTATTTTTATTTTTAATAAGCCCAAAAAATTAACAATGTGACTGTTTGATACAAAAACTATTTCCCATTAACTTTATATTCTCTTTTCTTATTTCTATAATAGTTGTTGACTTAATTTAATTTTTAATCTTTGACTTTTTTATTTCTTAAAGTTGAAAACATAAGTTGAACTCTCTTCCTTCTCATCAAAAAAAAAAAACTCTCTCTCTTCTCAATTCTCATCAAAGAAACAAACCCTCTCGTTTTTTTTTTTGATTATAAGATTTGAGTTCCAACTCTTTCATATTTCATGCGAAGTGGTAATCCCAAGTTCTCAACTTGCAAGGAATTCGTGATTTGGCAAACATTGGTTCGAGGCAAATCGTGTGGATAGATAGATGGATAGATAATTTACATAGGAAGCAATATTATTAAATGAAGCAATAGCATTGGTGATCAATATTTAATGATTGTTTAGTTTGTTCCATAGAGCACTGCATTTTCCAGGAAGCAGTTAGCTGTCAATTGTAAATGAATGATGGATATTTATGGATAAGGCAGTTTTATAATTAAAAATAAATGTTTCGAAATAACCCAATCAAAGCCCGAAAAGTAATCCGACCCGCCCCATAGAGATAGAAAATTGTAGATAGATTTACTGGAAGGAATTTTCTCTTTAATTACCAAGCTGTTAGCTGTCAATTGTCATGAAAGGTTAGTTAAAAGTTCCCAAGTTGGCCCCATAGAGAAAATTGTGGCTAATTAACATGTTTTCGATGCTAAAACATGTTACTAAGTATATTTAACCATTCATAATTCATTGATTCTAGTCACAATCGTGTTTACAATGGTTAATAAAAGCTTGTGTTTTTGCTTCCTAAATCGTAAGAGCAGCAAAGCTAAGCAAGAAGGATCATCTTCACATTCAAAATCAAGTCACAGAAGTAGAGGTATCAACAACGCCATGTCAGCCGACAGTTATGGTAGTAACCACGTCGGAGCCACCACCAATCCAGGTAGGGATGCTTATCGATCAGTTCGGATCAATTTATTATATTATCTGGTATCAGTTTGTAAGCATGATAAATCGATAACCGAGTCAATAAGATATTCCTTCATCCCACCGTTTTATACGACTGTATTTGACTGGACACAAAATTTAATAAAGAAAGAATTTTTTTTAAAATTTGTGGTCCAAAACAAGCCTTAGATATCTGTGCGGTTGTAAATCATTTCATTAAAGTTAAAAAGAAAGTTTCAATTTAAATTATTTCTAAATATAAAAATATATCATTCTTTTTTAGTTTTAGAGAGACTAAAAAAGAAATGTATTACAAAAAGATTAATTGTTATCAGTTTATTGGTTAAACTGGTTTTTGCACGCCCCTAAAAACAGGTGGCAACAACGCGGGAGCAGCCGCATTAGCGGTCATCGCCACGTCACATATAGCTGACATGGATGGTAGTTCTCATGGCGGTGGTGGTGGCGGTGGAGGCGACGGTGGTGGCGGAGGAGGAGAATGAATTGAAGTGCTCAATTTATTTCAGCTTTTTTGGATTGATTTTTTTGTGGCTTGATTTGGGTGAATTAATGTGTGATGGTTGTTGTGTGTGGCAGTCCAACGTTCAGTTCTGGTTGTATCAGTTGTTTTAGCCAGTGAACATGAATTGTATGTGCGATTTTGGAATTGGGAGTTAAAAAGTTAAGTATTTATGATTTTTTTTTTTTGTGGTACATCGGTATAAGAATAATTATGATTTCTTTTTTGATAACATCGGATAAGAAAATTTATAATTTTTTAGTACAACGGTTAATAAAAATATAATATTGATGGTCTTCTAAATTATACTAATAGTATACTCGATTAGATAAGAGATACTAAGACTAACACGGACGATCATGGTAATGATCTTTCAAAGGCATAGCTTCTTTTTTCTGTAATAATAAAATCACCCAATTTTTTATATAATCACATTAAAGTAGTCCAATTAATATTAGGCTAACAAAATATGACATGACATTCAATTTACGTGAATTTTTTCATTTTTTTCCTCAATCCACATGAAAATAAGACTTAACCCAACCCGATCAAATAATAAACTGGAAAGATGCATTAATTAATTAGGACAGTTGATGTCTCACCTTTTGCCTGTCAGACGTGAATGCAATGTGGCGACTGTTCCTTGTGTAATGCAGACATATAATGTAGAAAAATACAGTTGATGTCCGGTTTACACCCGTAGTTTTCAAGTTTTGAATTTTTGGTGAGAGCAAAAAGTTTCCATCGTGATTTTGTCGAAATGAATAGCACTAATGAGAGTTAATTTGGGTTATCGGTTTGGATCTGATTGGGTCTTATTATCATGTGGATTGAGAAAAAAAAGTCCATATAGAATAAATTAAATGTCATGTCATGTCATATTTTGTTCGCCAAATATTAATTGGATGACTTTTGATGTGATATAAAAAAAGTTGAGTGACCTTGTTAGTACAAATTTTTCCAAAATTGGGTGGCCTTTTGAATTAGTATCTCTAGATAGGAGTGCTTGATGTCATTGTTTCTTTCACTATACACACTAGGTATTTACATTAAATCAATGCAACTTACCATGGTTAATTGATTTAATGAATATAATATATATATTAACTAACTATGGTCAAGTGATGATTGTATATATTTAAACACGTTTCGTGCATCTATTGATTTGGTGTAAACACTCGGTGTGGGTAAGTTTTTACCCTTTATGATTTTGTATTTAAACCAACATCTTTTTCAATTATCAGTAACCCAATTACATAAGAATGTCAAATATTTATAATTTTAAGTTCTAACAATTTTAGAGTTCATTCGTACTAAGTTACGAAGTATTTCCTAAATATTCCATTCTCAAATTATTCTTAGATGAAAGAAGAACCAACTTTCTTCAATCGTACAACACCGAATATTTTATGAATGCAACATTCAAAGATTAGACGTACTATAAACATGAAAATTGTGAATGATCAAAATGACTATGTACACTACATATATGTATCTTTTTATTACCATAATACCTCATCAGGTTATGCATGCATGCTTTTTGTATACAATAAGTAAACTGGTGAGGCCATTTGATCCAACTTGAATATTAAAGAACTGAGACACAAGGATTTACTTTTAAAAATATATGTTTATTTATGATATTTGAATAACATTTCTTGCGCTTATTTCATGTTTTATCTTATGATTAATTCTCTTTCAACGGGGAGAAATCAATGAAAAGGCAAGGTAGAACCTCGCAGCCGGCCCAAATGAAGATTGACACTCGAAGACTTGAGGAACAACGCAAAAAAGGAAAAGTCATGAGCACTTCAGACTCGTTAATCAGGCATAGTGTGAGGCTGACTACAGATTGGAAGGTTATGATTCTTGTTTCAATTTCCGAGAGTGAATGTAGTAAGTGTAGATGGTGGATCAAATGTGAACGTCAACCAAAGGCGTCTTGTGGATCAAAAATAGCTAAACATTATGGCATCACAGTTCAAGCTATGTAAAATCTTAACAAACAGATAATATAGATTGAAGACAAGAATTGATATCGTGAACATCTAAGAGAACTTCAAATTATTTCTGAAACGGGTCAAGAAAAGTGGGCTTTCCCAAAATGATATTGGAGCCCCCTCCTGAGATGGGCATCATGTTTTAGCAGTCTCAAAACAATTGATCAGATCCACTGGGCTTGCCACTCAAAGTCCATATCAGCAACATTAACGGCAGTCTTACTGTCAGGCCCAACAAAGATACAAGGTGAATATTCTGCAAATTCAGTGGGCAATGATCTCCAATGTAGGTTTGGCTCCCACTCTGCTTCCTTTACAACCTTTAATATTTCCTTAACTACAACTTTGCTTCCTTCTGCTGATAAATGAACCCCATCCCTTCACAGCCAAATATAAGAAAATGTCAGAGTTGATTTGGAGTTTAACTTATATAAACTGACGACATAAACGCTTTAGCTTATATATACTAGTAGTAATAGGTTATTGTTCATAGCAATTGAATCTAAATTTGGAATATAAGGAAGTTTACCTACTGCAAATTGATATACTCCCTCCGTTTACTTTTACTTGTCCAGTATTTCAAAAATAGATTTTCACTTTTACTTGTCACTTTTAAAATATCAAGACAAGACAAAAAAAAAATTCTTATTTTACCCATAGTATTAAATAACTCACTTCAAATCATTTTTAAAATCCAATAAAAATATGCACAAATTAATATGGGTACATTGTTAAATTATGCACTTAATTTACTATTTCTTAAAAAGTGTGCATAGTCAAAAGTGAATAAGTAAAAGTGAACAGAGGGAGTATTATATTAAGGAAAAATTACTTGGTATAGCTTCTTCTAAAAGGTAATTATTGATAATAACTACTTTTTAACTTATTTATATTTAGTAGCTAAAATTAATTTTCTAAATTACCATTGGTAGCTATACTAAAATGGTAAAATTTCTCAAATGACTACCTTATTGTAGCTTTCTACCATTTGTAGCTATCCTTTTTAATATTACCATTCGTAGCTAAAAATCAGCTGATTTGTGTATGTTTTCGCATGTATTTGTTGCCAGCAAATACATGAGCATGCGGTAAAAAAAAGGAACATGCTCCTTTATTTTAGGCTGTAACGGTGGTGGTATTAAATGAGAAATTAAGATATTTTTTACCTTCTTTTCCGCAAAATCTCCTGTAATATTCTCTTTCCTTGATTGGTGAGAATGGAAGTCAAATTAAATCTTCAACACCTCTGAAAATACATTGACAAAACAAACACGATCAATCAACAACCAATGTATTTGAAGTTTTCAATATTGATTTCGTTTTTTATTTACCGATGTATTTGATAGCATAACTAATGTATTTGACGTTTTCAATTAAACTCCATGTATTTTATATTAAATATTATGTATTTGTGTGAGTAACAATTTGCATCACTCATGTATTTAGTGATAATGTATTTGAAGTTTTCAATATTGATTTCGTTTTTTATTTACCCATGTATTTGATAGCATAACTAATGTATTTGAAGTTTCCAATCAAACCCCATGTATTTTAAATTAAATCTCATATATTTGTGTGAGTAACAACTTGCATCACCCATGTATTTGATGGGATTAATTTGAACAAAATACATAAATATATAGAAACTTACCATGTATTTGCGTCACCTGTGTATTTAAAACTAGATGAATTGATGGAATTAATTTGAACAATATACACAAATATATAGAAAAACTTATAAAAATACACCACCAACCACAACAATTGATAGTTATATCATAGAACATACACAAATACATATATTTTTCGTCTTCTCAAAACCCTAAAAAACTTTCTCTCTCCCCTTCTCTCGTGTGCGCCGCCATAACCACCACCATGGCCTAAAGCAAAAACAATCACTTCCACTAAGTTGATTTTGTGGAAGAATAATAACACAAATAGCGAAAATTTCACGAAACAAAGGAGATGGGATAGAACGTGAGTACTTTAAGGCTTCTTTTTCCTTTTTTTTTGAAAAAAAGAAAAAGAAAGAATACGACGAATCTTCTTGATTGGTGAGAATGGAAGTGAAATTTTTGCAGAAGGGTGAAGAGAGGAAGAAGACGATCATAAAAGGTAAGAAGTTATGAAAAAGGAGAGAGAATGGTAATGTATATTAAGTGATTAATATTGTTACCATTAAAAGGGGATATGGGATTGGGGGTGCTAATTTTTAGGTGTATTTGTGAAATGGTAATTCAAAAATTCTTGTGTAGCTATAATAGTTAAATTAGAAAAGTATTTAGTTATTATTAGTAATTAAAATAAAAGGTAGTTATTACCACTAATTATGTATTAGAAGTAGCTATAATGCGTAAAAATTCCTACTAAAATACATATACCTCTCTATATTATCTCTCACTACACATTTCAGATTTTTCATCTTCTCCAAACCCTAAAAAACGTTCTCTCTCCTTCCTATTCTCACTAACACAACCGCCGCTGCCCCACTGCAGGAGCTCCGGCGACGAACCACGACAACAACACCTCTCTCCTCTAGCTCTCCTTCACACGATTGCCAAAGCTCTCTTTCGACGAGCAATCGGAGCTCCGCAAACCACAAGCAACCACCACATCCCACCTCTCAGATCCACAACCGGAGATCCACGGCTCAGATTCAACGACCTCAACTCGTTCACCACCATATCCCGCCTCTTAAATTCACAACCGGAGATCCGACGGCTCAGATTAAACGACCTCAACTCGTTCACCAGTTCTTCCGTCCCATTTCAGATCTAAAAGGTATTTGTATTTTCGCCGGAGATCTGACCGGATTTGACAGTATTCTCCTTCTTTTTTTTTTTAGTGTACATAGTGTGTATTTTTCAAAAGGATTTGAATGTATTCTTCATTTTTTTTGTGTCAATACAGTGGTATTTTGTATTTCGCCAGAGATCCGACCGGTTTTGATTGTATTCTCCCCTTTAAAATGTATCTCGTCTAGCCGGAATCCATGGCTTCTTCTCCTTTGTATCTCATATCTGAGGGTATTTGAGTGTATCTGAGTGTATTTCATGATATGTATCTTATATGTATTTGGCTCATATGTCTTGTATCTCATATATATTTGGCTTCATGTCTTGTATCTGAATGTATTTTTGCTTCTTGTCTTGTATCTGAATGTATTTGGCTTCATATGTATTTTGAATGTACACAGCGTATTTTGAAATTTTGTTGAAATACATTCAAATACAGTGATTCCATTCAGCTTCGCAACAGCTCGAATACACAAATACAGTCAAATACATATGACATCAGATAAGGTTGGATACAATGGCGAAGAGTGCATCTAAATACACTCAAATACAGCGAAAATGTCTAATGGTAGCTACGAATTGTAAATATGAAAAAGGTAGTTAAAGATGGTTAATTGCTCCTAAAAGGTAGTTATTTATGTAAGTTACCCTTATATTAAATGGTATAAAAAATCTACACTATTAGTATATATATAAACTAAATCCTCTGATAAATACCAAAGAAAATCACTCGTTGGGGTTGCGCTTGTGAGCCAATTAAGGTTTCTCAATACGAAAATGTTGTGCAAGAGTTAGGATTCAAGAGTTCTTTTCTCCTAGTAAGCTCTAAAAAGGAGTAATCATGTTTTTGCATCATAAGTTTAGTAAGTAGGCGTTTGGCCATAAGAATTATTCACTTTATTCCGATTTTTTTTTTCACTTTTTTCACTTTTCAGCATTTCGCCATAAGAATTCCGAATACAACTTCAAGTTGTATTCAGGAATACCAAAAACTTCAAAAACTTGTTTTTCAAAAAATTTCACTTTTTTTTACTTTTTTACAACTACATTTCATCAAAAACTACAATTTCAAAAATTATGGCCAAACACAACTCCAACTCCAATTTCAACTCCAAAATTCCAAAAAAGTGAATATTTTTTTGGTATCTATGGATAAACGGGGCCAATTTTAGAGTTCAGATTTCATGCAAAAATACTGTTATACTGCAATAGTTAAAGTAGTACCTAGCTAGGTCTGCTATATTTTAAGAAAAATCCTTTTATAGCATCATGCTTGCTATATATTAATAGATTAAACTGCATTGGTCATATAAGAAAATATATAATGAGTTTATATAAATTAAAAATCTAAAATTTCCTGCCTTTAAGGATTTGTCAAGAATATTGAAGGTTTGGTCCAAGAATTAGACGGGGTTCAACCATATTGCAAGAATATTATACAACTTAAGCCACGAATTTAATTTTTCAATCAATTATTTACCACTAACTAATAATTGAAGCTTTAAATTAAGATAGCAAACCTACGTGAAATGAGCTGTTAACCAATCGTCTCGATTTTGAAGTGCAGTCCAAAGATCTATCACCTTGATGCCCAACTCTTGGCACATTTTTATGGAAGCTTCTGAATATTTCTGTGATGACTCATTCGAACGCCGAGAATTTCTGGTTTCCAAAAGCAAACAATAATAGCAAGCCATCACTAACAAAATGCGAATTATTCCGTCCAAACGCTGTTAAAAACATTAAATTTCTGACGAAAAGTTCGTTGAAAATGTTCCGACAAGTCAATCTTCGACGGACATTCCGTTACAACGCTATTAAAGATGTGAGATATCAAACGAAAAGTTTGTCAAAACCCTTTCTGACGAGCCAATTACCGACGAATTTCCCTGCTAAGAACTAAAATACGTGAATTTCCGACGGACATCCTGTAAGAATATGGTATTGGAAATATGACATTTTGACAAAAAGTTCTCGAAAACATTTCATATGGACATTCCATCAAAATGTTATTAAAAATGTGAGATTTCTGACGTAAAGTTCGTTTGGAATCATTTCCAACAAGCCAATTTCCGACAAATTTCCTTCCCGAGTTATGAAAATTAGTCTAAAGCCCAGTTTTAGTTAAATATCATTATATATTACCCGTATACTTTGATGATCTGTTCTTCATTCACTGCTGGAGTACTAAGAATTATTATCCGAGTCTTTTCCGATAGGCTCTGCAAGCAATTATATTAATAAATCAAAAAATTTCAATTTGATATCGTATAATTTTAATCTTTATAATATTTTGTTTATTATTTGCTCGGAGTTTTTTTGTTTTTGCACTTTCATTTGGCAAGAATAATATAATGATGGACACACAGTTGAGTTCAAATTAAATTGGTTACCTTGAGATGAAGTATGATCTTCTTCATGTTTTGTACATATTCAGAAAGAGGAACATGAGAAGTACTTATACCATTTGGATCAGGTCTCACTGAGTCATTCCCACCAAAGTATACAATTACAAGTGATGGTTGCACAGCTGCATCCTTAATTATATGAACAAATAAATATTATTAAGCATACGATAGCATCTTCAACAATCTACGGGGTTAATTATATGGATGGTCGCTCAACTATTATTTTGTTTTTCTATAAACTAATTTTTTTAATGATTCTACCTAAGTATCACGAAAGTTACTAAACTATTTTTGTAACAAAAAAGTCATTCAACTTTGTGTAAGTATCACCGAAAGTCATTAGGAGAATAAACAAAGGAGACATTTTATTTGAGAAGTAGGTAAAGTTGAATACCTTGGGAAATATTTGGTCCAAGACTTGAAGAGCGAGCCTTGTGTTCCAACCGCCATATCCACGAAGCACTATATCTGCCCATAACAAAAGCATAATCAAACTGGTTTTAATATAACAGGGGATATTTAAAAAAAAAAAATTGTTTTGATCCCCTAATATACTATCTCCATCTTTTGCGTTATCCTAAAAAAAAAGAAATATTGTTTTGATCCCCTAATATACTATCTCCATCTTTTGTGTTATCCTATCGTTCAACTAAGCACATTGGACATTCAATTTTAATTTGAGTATGCATGTTTACAGTTACACCAATCAAGAAGTTAACCTTTGCAGTTACAAATTAAAGTAAGAATTATATATAAGTTAATCATGATTTAAGTGAAAATATGTAAACAAAAGCTACGTGTCTTGCATTTGTTCGTTTGGTATAAACACAAGGTGCAAGTAAGTACTCCTTCTGGTTCAAAATAAGTACCCACTTAGCCGTTCGCATACCCTTAAGATAATACTAACTTCTAGAAAAAATAGGTATTTTGACAAAAGTACTCTTAATTAAAATTTGCATGAGTACTATTAACTTGGCACATTGAGATTTGGTGACATAGCATTTAATAAGTGCAAATCCAAAAAAAATAAAGTTAATACTATCTTGATTATGTAAGTGGACACCTATTCTGAACCGGGGGCGGCTCAACCATATCGGGGGCCTAAGGCCAAACTCTAATGAGGGGCCTTCACCTTAATTGTTATTTGAACAAGTAAAAGTTCTGTCTTGGTCCGAGTGGGGATAGCATTTCTCTTACGCATGTCCATGGAGTTTTGAAAAATCCAAACATCTCGAGAGATAGATAGAGAGGTAGGAATTTCTCGAACGAACGGCGAATATACGTCGAGTCCATTGGTGAGAAGGGGGAAATGGTGAAAGTTTGAACCCAATTCCTACGGTAATGAATATGAGCGCAATTGATGTCCATCTTTTTTATATATATTAGGCATTGCATTCTCCGGAATAATTCAAATCGAAGCAATTGGATGTCAACTCGGGCCTATATGACATGACCGATCAATAGATCCACCTTTGTCATATATTCCATACATCACACTAGATAGATATCATATTCATGGAATACGATTCACTTTCAAGATGCCTTGGTGGTGAAACGGTAGACACACGCGAGACTCAAAATCTCGTGCTAAAGAGCGTGGAGGTTCGAGTCCTCTTCAAGGCATAATATTGAGAATGCTCATTGAATGAGCATTCTCAATAAGAGAGCTCGAAAGATTATGTAAACACTTACTCGAGATCTCACTTATCTCACTTATCTCACTTATCAGATTCCATTGTGGAAGACACAATTTTTTCTGAAGAATTCGCCATGATATACCTGATCCATGCATAATATCGGGAAAAAATGGATACAAATTTTTAATGCTACTTAGTATTGGCAATAGGTACGAAAAAGTATCTAAAAATATCAAATTTAGATATTTGTACCTAAGAAGTAAGGAACCATGGCATATATGTTTGGAATAGATTCCATATATATATATATATATATATATATATATATATATATATATATATATATATATTAAGACTTTTTTTTTCTAGCTTTTTGAGACGCAAAATTACAAATAATTTTTTTTATATCAATATCTTCTAATAGTTCTTTTTCAATTGACAATATAGCTAATCCGTTCAATCTTTCTTGATACATATACAGATGAAATATTAATATCAATGCAAAGTATGAAAACTAATAAAAGTAGAAAGATAGAACCTGATTCAATAAATGGATAACTTGTTTTAAAATAATTTTCGCTCTTCCAAATCCACAACCCTTGAAACTTAAAAACGAAATCCAAAGTATATCTTCGACTCTTTTTTCATCTCAAAATAGTGTTTGATCAATTGATTTTGAGCATATGGAGAAGAAAGATTAAAGAGTTTAGTTGGAGATTAAAGAATAAAAAATCAAAGAGAACTTTTGTGTTTGATAAATAATGAGTATTGAGAAAAAGTTAAATAAATGTTTAGAAAAAATTTAAAAGTTAAATATAAAGTATAATAATTTAATAGAGAAAAGATATATCAGCTATAGTGCTACTCTCTTGGTATGAAATTACGTGTCCCTAAAATATTGTCTTTATAAATGATACTTTTCATCTTTCTTTCACCAACTCTTCTTATTCTCTTTCAATCCCAAACAGTCACTTTTCTTCCCTTTTTTATGCTTTTTTTTTTTATTTGGTTGCTGATTCTCCTTTTTATGCAACAACCCAATACGTGGTAATTTTTTTCTAAACTACTAGATATTTTTTAAAAAAAATAAGTACATATAAAATAGGGAAAATTTCATAAATATACGACTTGCTTACTTACATTGAAAAAAAAATAGCCCAAAATTTACATTGCAAAGTTTTAGCCCAAAAACACTTTTATACAGTATTATACACTTATATACAAAAGACAGGTACAGTATGTATATAAGTGTTTGAAGATGTATAATGTTTAGGCATATACACTAAAAAATATAATTATACAATATTATACAAGCAAATATGAAGGTATACACATTTATACAGAATTATACAAATATTGTATAATGTGTAGGTATATACACTAAAAAAATATTATTGTACACGAAAATATGAACGTATACACATTTATACACAATTATACAAATATTGTACAATGTGTAGGTATATACACTAAAAATTATAATTATACAACATTATATACGAAAATAATCGCGTATACACATTTATACACAATCATTCAAAATCTGGTACACATTATTATACACATGGTATACAACATTTTACAAGACTTCGATTTTTTTTTTATTTTTTACTATAATGTTTAAAAACTCGATATACAATATTATACACTCAGTATACAAACATTATACAAAGTTATAAGAGATGTTTATATACAAATATACTCTATTTTTTGCAATATTTCACAACATTATAAAAAATTATAAGAGGTGTTTATACACTCATATACGCTATTATACAATATTATATACTATTATACAAAAAGTAACTTCATCTTCTTCCTTGAATCCAAGCACCAAATCCATCCAAAACACCTCAAAAGCTACACCACATCCCCTAAATTTCATATTTAGGTTCCTCAATACGTACCCGATCTTTTGCAACAATACCCGCTTAAAATGGAGCTTATTTATGAAAACCCGATTTCAAACTTTGAAGCTTCGAGCTTTAACAATGGCCGCTTATGGAGTTTCTGCTTCTTGTTCATGTTAAATCAATAGATAATCACGTTTTTTTTACCTTCAAACAATAGATTCTATTCAACAAATTCAAACTCCTCAAATCAAATTAAAGATAACTTCGAAATCTATAAATGTCAAAATTGAGCTTTGTCATATACTTGGCTTGTATTTAAAAAATGAATTACTCCAAATATTGTTGCTAATATTTGTGTATTTCATTATTTTCTCTGAATTGTTGAAATTTTACTAAAGGTACTGTCACACATAGGCTTGTCTGGTGGAAGAAGAGATAGGGAGTTCATGTGCATATGTAGAAAGAGAGAGGAGAAGGAGGGAGTGGGTCATATTTTGTAAAATTTTAAAAAATAGGTTAATTTTGATAGCATTATTACCCTAATTAACATAGGGTGTAATTTGGCCTATAAAATAATGTGTGACCCCCATAATTGTGGGCCCTTAGGCAACTGCCTATGTGGCCCAAAAGTTTTGAGCGGACACTGTAATTTGAAATAAAATAAAAAGGCCAAAAGTAGTATTTAATACTAGTGCTTTCTCTCAGAGCTCTTCAATTAAAATTTAGGGCATTTTACATAAATAGCAAACATTTAGGGTTTAATCAAGCTGCATAGCTAATGTTTCAATATTTACGTTCTGTAGCAAATCAGCCCAGCTCCCACATGTATATTCAATTTTTTTTTTAGCTGTATTCATGAATACAACAATTTTTTTCTAACTGTATTAATAAAATAACTATCTGTATTCATAAATTGGCTTGTTGTATTCATGAATACAACGATTAAAAACCGAAAACATATACACTAATAATTACACAAAATACATCATATTTTAAAATTATGTATACAACAAATACGACGAAAAAAATACGAGATAAAACATTCATACACCAAAAAATTAACAAATATGCCATATTTTTCGGTATGTATATACAACAAATACGAAAAAAAATACGTATACAACATAGATACACCAAAAAATTAACAAGTACGCCATATTTTTCGGTATGTATAAAACAAATACAAGCGAAAAATATTGTATATACGGTAAATATACAACAAATACAGCAAAAATCTAGATTTTTTCTAGATCTGACCGGAAAAAATTCTAGCAAATACAACGACAATATTTTTTTTTATACGTAGATATCGAGTTTTTTCTTCTTCTCAGAAGAAGCCACCGTCAATCTTTCTTGATACATATTCGAAATATTAATATCGATCCGTCATAGATCCGAGCTTTTTTTCGTTTTTGCTTCCAACAATGCTCAGATCCGTCACTATTGGCGCTTTTCCGGTGTAGATCTGAGTTTTTTTTTTCTTTGTTGGCGCCGGAGACGAAAGGGAAAAAGGGTATGGCCGGAGAAGAAAGGGAAAAGGGGAAGGGGCTGGTAGTGACAGTGGTGAAGGGGCACGGCATTTCGCCGGAGCTCCGGCGGCGGTGGTGGCCGGCGGCGGAGCAGTGGGGAGAAGAAGGGAGAGAGAGATGGGTTGGAAGTGAATAGTGGGATGAGTATTCTATTTTGTGTGTGTATATATATAGTTACTAAATGGTATTAATACATAAATATTTGCTATGAGAAATAATTAAATTAAATTATAGCTACTAAATGTCAATACCCACTATATGTTTGTTATATCATGTAGTTATTCCTAAAATTTACAATCATTAACTGTAGGGGTGGGCATAAACACCAAAACCGAAAAACCGGACCGAACCGAATTAATTCGATTTTTTGGTTTCGATTTTTCAATTTTTCGGTTCGGTTTTCGGTTTCTTTTAATAACAATTTCGATGTTCGGTTCGGTGTTCGGTTCCGGTTTTTCGGTTAAACCGAATTTTTTTTTTTTTACTACATGAATACAATTTATTTTTGGGAAAAAAAACATAAGTAGACAATAATATTATAATATTTACATACTCTTAGCAACTAAATGTTATTAAACATTACATGACAAGTTAAATGTTTTATAGTAAATCAAATTGCTATATATAAGGAAACCCTTCGTACGTGAATAACTCCAATACCTATTTGTTTTTCATAGTATAACTGCTTCTTTTATACAATTTCATACTTCCTCCTTATTCTCGCAAGATTTTTTTCCAATTTTTTTTCTTACCTTCTCTACTTCCTCCTTATTCTCAACTTCTTTCATTGTTTCATAAAAATAAAATCTCGGTTTTTCATTTAACACTACAAGATATTGAATACAAGTATACTAATAATTTGAGTGTTGATTTTTATTATATATAGTATAATAAAAATGTTATACATAGAATAATATTCATATAATTTATTTCACCTATTATAATAAATTAGATATAACTCACATAATTTGATTATACACTATATAAAATTTTATATACCTCGTATGATTTTATTATACGTTGTATAGTACATTATATTTTGTATATAGAAGATATTATCTTGTATGTGTGGATGATCACTATGGTTGGATTCTAAAGTCGTCAAACCTTCAAACATTTAGTCTAGCGTAAACCTCCGTAACTCGAAGCAATCAAGAAGGAAAAATGGAAATAAATGGAGAGATTTGTAATTGCTAAAAAAACCGAATTAAAAAATCGAAACCGAACCGAACCGAACTTCAAAAAAAAAATGAACCGAACCGAACTAATTCGGTGCGGTGTTATTATCCACTTTCAAAAAACCGAAACCGAAAACCGAACCGAACTTTGAAAAAAACCGAACCGAAAAACCGAACGCCCACCCCTAATTAACAATTAGGCTACTAAAACCCAAACTCAACAATTTTATCCTCTACTTACAGAACTAACTAAAGAAACAAAAACATGGAAAAGAAAACAACAAATTAAAGGAAGAAGAAGAGATAAATACATTGCAAGCGTATAAATCAGTGAGAATAGCACCCCAGCCTTCATGACTATAGCTGAACTGTACTATTGATGATCCAAATAGAACTATTTGTGGTCTATTTGGTCCAACCATCCTTAGTTTTCTCTTAGTCTGTTTCTTTTTTGGTCTCTGTGTCTGTCTTTACAACTCTTTTTAAGAAGACTTGTAGAGTAGAAGGACCAACAACCTCAATTATTTAATGGAAAAGGGCCAAATATACTCATGTACTATTGAAAAAAGAGTTAAATATACTTTCGTTATACTTTGAGTCTAAATATATCCCTGCCGTTATATTTTGAGTTTAAATATATTCCTGCTTTATACTTTAGCACAGATATACCCCTCATTTTAACTGAAGGACACGTGTCATCATCCTATTTGCCTATTTTAAACTATCCACTAATTAATTAAAAATCAACTCATAACCCAGTATCCAAGTAAAAGATCCATGACCCGAAAAATTTGAATGGTGCATTTTAATTTTCTTTCGGTTTTGAATTAATTAAAAAAATCTATTTGTTTGGTTCGTTATTTGACTGAAAATACTTGTGTTTCGATCCGCTTCAATGCTTTGAAAAAAGAAGAACATGAAAATGGAATTCTAGATGATCGGAATTTATACCATGCGAACTTCCTTTTAGAATCATCCGAACAAAATGTTAGTTAGAGTGAACTCAAACTTCTTGCATTTGAGCTTTGTTAACTCCCTTATATCCTGAGAAGTTAGAATGGTTTTATGATTTCTAACGAGGTAAGGTAGACTGAAGAATTTTTGCTCGGGCAGGACCTCTTATCCACCATTTGGTAGTTATCGTCGTGCATTGAGTAGCTCCGGCATACCGGCGAACAGGGTGCCCGGCATTTGAAGAAGCAGCCATTGAAAAATAGGATATCTGGTCACGAGTCTTTTAATTGGACACCGGATTATGAGTTGAATTTTAATTAATTAGTGGATAGTTTAAAATGGGCAAATAGGATGATGACAAGTGTTTCTCCGTTAAAATGAGAGATATATTTGTACTAAAGTATAAAGAAGCGATATATTTGAAGCCAAAGTATAACGGCAGGATATATTTGGATCCAAAATATAACGAAGGTTATATTTAAACCTTTTTCAATAGTACAGGGTATATTTGGCCCTTTTCCGATTATTTAAATAGGAAAACATCAACATTCTTACACCGTTGCATGTCCCCTTTTTATTGTATATTCTTGTATTAGAAAATTTTCTTTCCACCTCGGCAAATGCTAAACTTATGTGTGGGTTTGTTCTTCTTTTAAAAGCACTCATTGCAAGTTGCAACCGCAGTTGTCAATTTTTAACTCATTGCTTCATTGCTATAGGTACGCTGAAAAGTACGACAATAGAATAGTGGGGGTGGGGCATATCAAATTTTTCAATTTTTGAAATTAACTTCTTAGGGAAATTCAACTGGGGCTACCCACTTTAAGCATAATTTAGGACCCATTTGGCCATGCGAATTATTCATTTTTTTTCGAAATTTTTTTTCCACTTTTTTCTGGAATTTGGAATTTTTTCACAATTTTCACTTTTTGGACTGTTACTTTTCTCTTTCATTTTTCAAATTTTACCCTTCAAGTTGGGAAGGTACTGCACATGACTGTAGAGTGCTTGAGAATGTGATTGTTGATTCGGAGGCAAAATTTTCTTTTCCACCACAAGGTATATAACCTAAAATACATTATATTTCATTTGTTGTTAGCTTGTTTGAGTAGTTACTTTGATAGATAAATATTACGTTGTTGACGCTGGTCTTCGGAACATGAGATGATTTTTAGCGCCATACAAAGGAATATAGTACCATTTGAAGGACTACAGAGGGAGTGAAAGAGAGCCTCAAAACGGCAAAGAGTTATTTAACTGTAGACACTCATCTTTACGCAATGTGATCGAAAGAACATTTGGAGCATGGAAAAGTAGATTTAGAATATTCCAACATGTCATGAACAATTATGATGTAGACACACAAGTTAGGATTGTGATTGATTATGCTGTGTTGCATAATTTTTTACGGGAACACCAAAGCAGTGATGGAATATTTATAGAGTATGAACATGATGATATAGATGTTGATGGCACCGCTGAACAAGGAACGGGGATTAACAATGCATCTTCGTCTTCTCGGTCAGCTGATCGGGAAATGCATGCTCGACGAGAACAGATTGTTCACACAATGTGGGAGGATTATATTAAAGAATATCAAATTAATAGTGTTGTTGAGTTTTAATAATTATGTTCAGAGATTTTGATGTAATTATGTTTATTAATTCCTGTCAATATTTCCTTAGTCGTGAGTTGCTCGCTCTTTTATTCACCAGTTAGTGCTTTGTAATGTTTCTCTAGTTATTCTTGGCTGTGTTTGTGAAGAGAATATCAGTATTTACATCTATGTAGATATTTGAGAACTATTGTTTTCTATCTTGGGTGATTTTTCTAGTTCTTAAAAATTGGGGGGTATAAATCAGATTTGATGTTTATTGAAAAAAGTACATTCAAAAAAGCAAATACTATAATCAACTCCAACTCCAACTTCAAAAATTCCAAAAAAAAGTGAATTTGTTTTTGGTATCTATGGCCAAACGCCTACTTAGTATGTCATAAATAGGTATATACATATTTCTATTATATATAAGCGTGGAGGAGGGACGAACACCGCTCCTCCAGCTTGTACCATGAGCTTCACAAATTGTACACGCAATGAATGCTTGTACCATAAGCTATATAACTTGTACACTTTATCCAACTATTTTTATATCCCACGTAGACATATGTCATAGTACTTAATATTTATTCCTTTCTCATGTATAGACGTATGCACTTCAAATTTAATTCTCCGACACATTTATTTCCTCCGTGCACTTTTACTTGTTCACTTTTGACTTTTCGTGTTCTAGTTGAATATTTATTCTCTTCTCATGTATAGACATATGCAGTTCAATTTTAATTCTTCTACTCAAATTTATTTCCTCCGTACACTTTAATTTGTTCACTTTTGACTTTTCACATTCTTTAAGAATTAATAAATCCCACGTGGATATATGTCCATAGATCAATATTTATTCTCTTCTCATACATACACGTGTGCACTTCTATTTTAATTCTCCGACACATATTTATTTCCTCCGTACACTTTTACTTGTTCACTTTTAACTTTTCACGTTTTTGCTGAATATTTATTTTCTTCCCATGTATACATGTATGCACTTCAATTTTAATTATCCGACACATATTTTTTTTCTCTGTGCACTTTTACTTCTTCACTTTTGACTTTTCACGTTTTTTAAGAAATAATAAATGAAGTACTCTCTTCGTCCCATATTACTTGGCCACATTACTATACTTGACTTTTCATGTTCTTTAAGAATTAATAAAAATGAAGTACTCCCTTCGACCATATTACTTGGCCACATTACTAAAATATATGTCTATTTTTCTATTTTATATTTTTCTTCTTTTCTATTTCTAATATATCTAAGTGTGAAGAGAGGACTAACACATCAATAGAAATTTGTACCACAAGCTATATAAATTGTACATTTTAACCAACTACTTTTTTATTCCACGTGGTCATAAGTCATAG
The DNA here is from genome assembly GCF_029784015.1 of Lycium ferocissimum. Lineage (NCBI taxonomy): Eukaryota > Viridiplantae > Streptophyta > Magnoliopsida > Solanales > Solanaceae > Lycium > Lycium ferocissimum. The sequence goes on along the minus strand of NC_081344.1, from coordinate 12,949,966 downwards.
TACTGAATATTTATCTCTTCTCATGTATACACGTATGCACTTCAAATTTAATTCTCCGTCACATTTATTTCCTCCGTGCACTTATACTTGTTGACTTTTGACTTTTCAAGTTCTTTAAGAATTAATAAATGAAGTACTCCCTCCATTCTATATTACTTGGTCACATTACTAAACTACTTTTTTACCGAATATTTATTCTCTGCTCATGTATACAAGTATGCACTTCAATTTTAATTGTCCGACACATCTTTATTTCGTCCATGCACTTTTACTTGTCCATAAATGAAGTGCCCAACATTACTAAAAATATATGTCCAAATTACTTGTTCATTTACAGAACCAAGAAAAAATAATTAAATCTTTCACATCTTATCCTCTTCGTCCCATATTACTTGGCCACATTACTAAAAATATATGTCCAAATTACTTGTCCATTTACAAAATCAAGATAAAATTAATTAAATCTTTCCCATCTTATCATTAGTAATAAATGTTTTTGAAAATAGTCAATTTTGATTAGAATGTATTTATTGGAGAGAAGATAAGATAGTAAAATATATCTTTTTACTTACGATTTCTTAAAGGGCGTGCAAAGGAAAGTGACAAGTAATATGGGACAGAGAGAGTATATATTTTACCATAATATTCATATTTATTGGTGTAATTCTCAATAGCCTTCGAAAATAATTTGAAAATAGGTAATTAAGGGGTAAAATTAATAATAAGAACACACAAATATTCACTCATTAATTCCATGGAAATTAATGGCCAGCCCCTTCTGCATGATTCTCACCGCTCTTCTTGCGTTGCCTAGCTTGATGGTCCCCATGATAAATAAAAGAATACAAAAAAAAGGATGACATGTATACAAATATGTATGCCTATAATATATGCGTAGTCGTTATCTTTATACACAATCAACATAATTGAAGTTTCACACTAATTAATAATTGCATTTGTCAATACTTTAAACGTGAAGAGAGGACGAACAATAGCAATGCATTTGTACCAAAAGTTATTTTAATTCTCCTACACATAACTTGTTCACTTTTGACTTTTCACGTTCTTTGATAATTAATAAATAAAGTATATATTTTATCATAATATCCATATTTATTGGTATATAGTCTCAATAGCCTCAGACAATGATTTGAAAATGAATAATTAATGTGAAGGGTAAAATAAGAAGAAGATTTTTTTCTTCCTTCATATGTTAATGTCGACAAGTAAAAGTAAAGAGAGGGAGTAACTTTTATCCCCGTTTTATCCCCGTTTCCTTCATTGTCAATACTTTACCTATTTACTCTCCTTTGCAGTCTCTGATTATTGTTTCTTTATGTTTATAAAATGTATTACTTTATATTTTCATTTCAGAATTAAAATTTGGTGATTAATAATATAACATATATCTTTCTAATTTTGATTTCTTTGTAACAATTTGTTTTATCTATAATTGTTAATATAAAAAAAATTATATTATATTTTTAATTAATTTAATAAAAATATTTTATTAGTTTTGCTTTTAAAAATTCCAATATATACAACAATAGTTCTTATATTTGGATCGAACGATTTACTTAATTGAAATGGATATCAACACAATCGGTATACATATAAAATATTAAAGAATTTAAAAGAAAAAATTTAGAATCAAAATATTAATTTTCCCCATATTCTTACTAATTTTCTTTTACACTGATGAATAACTTTCATTGTCATGATAATGAGAAAAAAGTCCGACTCTTTCCATCTCAAAGACTTAATTCCATCAACTCCATTTTTTTAATTATAACTAAAGTGATGGTACATAAAATACATTTTGTATGTGTTGCTATATATAATAACAATTAGAATGTTTTTAAAAGTTATTTTCAAAATATAATACCTTAAAATATTTACGAAAACGTAACGATAATTAAAGTAAATAAACAAAACATGACGGATTTTCATATTTTTTTCGTTTTTTATTTTTTTTCCCGAAATATATATATTTTTATAAATATTAAACACGTACAGTAAAATATTAAACACGTACATATCTATTAGACACAATTAAGTTATGGCAAAAAGAAAATCCCAATATCAGGCCATGACAACTGGGTACGAAAAGGTAAGCATCTTAGCAAGCTTACTTTGTATTTTACATGCACATTCATATTTGCGTTCATACATCAAAACTCTTGCCAGCTGCAATCTAAATATATTTTTTGTGGGAGTATTTATTTTTTTTCGATATTATTTAGTTACTAGTTTTACCTCTAGCTATTAGCCATCCCCAACTAGTAATGTGATACAAATGGTTTTGACCAATACAATCATAAATTCAAGAGAATTAAATTGGGCAGGTTGAGATGTCTTTCATCCTGCTTGGACAGCCACCTCCATTTTCCCAGCCTTGGTATTGATCTGGATTCTGGAATTAATTAATTTCTTGTCACTTCGAATTCCAAAGGAATGCAGAGCTGGACCTTGAAAAGGGACTTTGTGAGTTTATGTTAGTGTATAAACATCTGCCCATTGGGCTTAGCTGCTGATCCACACAAAAAAGGTAAAATTTAAGTGGGATGATTAGTAAAAAGTGGCAATTTTTAATGCGAATATAAAATTTAAACAAAAATATCCTTAGTTAAAACACGAAAAAATTCCAACACATGGTGCTGGAGTTCAAACTTTGATAAGTGGAACTCCGACAAATGTGTTGGAGTTTCGAACTCCATGAACAATTAATGGAGTTCAAACCTTTATCAGTTCAAACTCCAGGAACGATTCATGGAGTTCAAACTTTTTACAATCTAAATGTGAAATTTTCTGAAGGTTCAAACTCCATAGATGATCCATGGAGTTCAAACTTTTCATAATCTAAGTGTAATAAATTGCTAGAATTTCAAAATTCAAACTACAAGAACAATTCACGGAGTTCCAACAAATAAATGTTCGAACTCCAGTAAAAAAATTCTGGAGTTTTTTTCCTTGTTTCTAATTATAGGGATATTTTTGTTAAAATTTTATTTTTACATTAAAATAATTAAACATTAAAATAATTTTGAAATACTGGCTGCAACTTAACTAAAGGTCTAAAAAATGGCTACTCCCTCTATCCCAATATATGTGATATACTTTGACTAGACACATAGTTTAAGAAATAAAGAATTTTTTTTGAAACTTGTGGCCTAAAACAAGTCATAGATATTTGTGTGACTATAAATCATTTCATTAAGGGTAAAAGGGGAAATTTGAACTTAAATTATTTTTAAATATAGAAATGTATTATTATTTTTTAGACAGACTAAAAAGAAAAATGTATCACATAAATTGAAACGAGAGAGTATTTCTTTTCAAAAAAAGGACAGTTTACCATGGTTGTCCTTTTGGGCTTTGCTATCCAAAGATGCTATAACTACTTTTTTTTTTGTACGGATTGGCCTTCATTTGGGGTGGTCTTTAATTTTTCCCTTCAAATTGGTGGTCTTTAAATTTTGCTCTTCGCCTAATACCCCGAGGTTGTCGGTTGGAATCTCAGCTCATTAAAAAAAAAAAAAAATCGAAGGTTGAGTTTTTGGCAACCTCTGCCTAGCTATTTTTAAAAAAAAAACTGAGCAGGAATTCAAACCCGAAACTCTGAGGTTTTAGGTGAAGGACAAAAGTTAAATACTTTCATTTTGATGGCTAAAACTTAAAGACCACCCCAATATAAGGACATTACTGCTAATTGGCCCTGTAACTGTGAAAGGCCCACTTAACTACTGGGCCTATCCACTTGGATAAGGGTCATTCACACAAATATCCTTACTCGGGGGTGGTCTTTAATTTATGTCCCTCAAATTGCTAGTCTTTAATTTTTATCCTTCGACACTTTAAGTGGCTGAAAATATCCCTGAGATTCTGGGTTCAAACCCTAGCATAGTATAAAAGAAAACTCGCAAGGCAGAATCTAATAGCAAATTATGCCTATTCGGTCAAAATTAAGGCCTAACTTCTGTAGAATCTTAGCAGTGTAAAAAAAAAAAAATTGCCTTAAAAAAATTGCCTTGCGAAATTCAAAATTTTGGCTTATAGGGTAGAATTTAGTTATGCCTTATAAGGCAGAATTTTCTTAAAGATTTGCCTTGCGAAATTGTTTTTATTTTTATTGAGCTGGGTTCGAACCCAGAATCCCGGAGTATTTTTGGCCATTTTTTTAACCGAAGGGAAAAAATTAAAGACCAGCAATTTGAGGGGCGAAAATTAAAGACCAGCGCCTTTGAAAGCAATCCGCGGCTCGCGCAAAAAACACAGGACAACTCTCGATACGTTAAGCTTCTTTTGGTCCCAAACCCATTCCAATTTTAAGACATGATATACATATACACACACACACCCATGTTTGTAGTTCGAAAGGAAGAGGATCCCAGGAAATTTATTCGAACCTAATTCTTCCGAAATTTTCTATTCCAATAAACGGTATATATATATATATATATATATATATATATATATATATATATATATATATATATATATATATATATATATATATATATATATACACCCATGTTTGTAGTTCGAAAGGAAGAGGATTCCAGGAAATTTATTCGAACCTAACTCTTCCGAAATTTTCTATTCCAATAAACGGCCTTTGGTTGTCCAATGAGAATTGATTACCAGAAGGTTATTCTTTGATCTATTTTCACATTAATGGCCTTTGTGTTAAACATTATGTAAAGTTTAATGGCCTTTCGAAGTATATCTAGCTAACCCCCTCCAAAGAAAAAAGAAGCTTAATACGTAAGAGTCATGAAAAGAACGGCATTATCAAAACCAAGTCAGATGTGACATAATATTTGTTGAGCTTTCATTACAAGCAAGTACTTGAGTAATAATTTTATAGATTGATGATTTTCAATTTTCTCCTCGATCCTTTAATTTGGACTTAAGGAAACAAAACAACTGGAACTAAATATTTACAAACTACAAACTAGTTTTGTTATGAAAAAGGAAGGTTTTATGTACTATAATTAAGTTTATAGTTTATGCTACCAGAAAGTTGTGTGTTGTTGTGGCTCTCACCTAATTATCAAAAGACGTATATCTAATTCTCCAACAAACTTATTAAGTTCGAAACACGTATGATAATATAGAAACAATATGTTCATTTACTTCAACAAAAATCGAAAGAACTTATTCGTTGATGCAATAATAATTAATTTTTGTGATACTTACATCCCAATTTTGATATATGAAAATTATATAGGTTGGTTTCTAACATGCTTTCATACGAATAATTAACATTATTAATGCTAATATCACATGCCAAAATTTAAGATTTTCTTTACTCGTAAACAGGTCTTAGGAGATAGTTTACAAGTCGAAGGGTGTGTTTGGTATGCTGAAAAATGTTTTTCAAGAAAATATTTTTTTTTTCAAAAAATAAGTGATTTTTTTACTCATTTTTTTTGTGTTTGGTACGTAAGTTGGAAAATATTATTTTAAGGGCATTTGCATATATTCAAAGAAAAATACCATTAGGTTTTTGAATTCAGAGTACAACTTCTAGTGATAGGGGTTAGCATGGCGGAGGTGGGGTAGCGTGGGGGTAGGCAAGGCAGGGGTGTGGGGCTAGATGGGTTAGGGGTAGGTAAGGGTGGATAGTGCGGGGGTGGGTTGGGATGCATTATTCTGCTTTTATTATCCAAAGCATATTTTCCCTCAAACATTTAGGAAAAACATTTCTACTATTTTGAGGAAAACATTTTTCATAGAAAAACATATTTCAAGATATTTAGTGCGCAATGAAACAAGGAAAAAAAAATAATACCTTTTCCAGTCATATACTACACACACCCCAAATATACAATTCAAGAAATAATGTCGCTAGTTTAAGTTAACTCATAAGTCTAGTTTAAATTTTAGGTCTCATAAATCTATTTTACCATTTCTCAATTTAATTATGTGAAAAAAAAAACTAAATATAAAAGATGGAGGGATATACTAGTAATATTTATCATGCAAATTGTTGGCAAAAAAAAAAAAAAAAAAAGAGGAAATATGGCAGCTGCAAATCCGGAGTTTAATTCTTATGTAAGGTATGGTATGTTATAGTATGGTGTTGTATTGTATTGTACCGTATTAATTAACATAATGTTTGGATAGACAGTATCGTTTGTTGTGGTTTAATAACATTTGTATTGTTTGGTTTGACTGTATAATACTGTATAATAACTTGTAAGTTTACTAAAATACCCTTAACTCTTAATTAGAAATTAGTTTAAAAAATAAGTAGGAAGTGAGTGGGGGTAGTGGAGGGGTGGGTGGGATGATGGTGGGGTAGTGGTGGTGAGGGGTAGTGGGTGGTTGTGGGATGAGGATGGGGGTAGTGGGTGGTGGTGAGGGGTAGTGGGTGGTGGAGGGGTGGGTGGGGTGACATGGGTGGTTGTGGGATAAGGGTGGTAGGGTGGGGGTGAGGGGTAGGGTGAGGGTGGGGTGGATGGTGGAGGGTAGGGTATAATGGGAAAATGAAATATGTAACCACGGAAAAACCACCAAATCCGTAGTTACAAAAATTGGGACTTTTCATGGTTATATAACCATGGGATGAACCACGGGTTTACAATACCATACCACATAATTTTAAGAACAATGAAAACAAACATGGTTTTATACAAAACCATACATTAATGAACCATGGGAAACCACCATCCAAACAGGGGTTTAGTGGGTTTCTCAAAATTTCCATCACATTGCCATGCTATAATTGACATAACACATGCCTCAATTGTTGTAAATATTAATAATACTTTTCTCTCTTTCCAATCATTGATTAGGTGAGATCATTTTTTTTTTCCTTTCATCTGTATTTTCGATGTTGTAGAGTATACTGTATCATATGATATTTACGTACTCATGTCGAACTGGTACGATATGGATCGGTTATTTTGTACCAATAATGTAGCACTAATTTTGCAAAATTATCGTACAGGATACTTACACTGATTCATGTAATGTGTTTACACAAATCTTATTTTGATCTTGTGGTTCTTCTCTATTATTTCTTCTTTGGGTTTTTATTTATGATTTGATTAGTGATAAAACAGTGATCTTTGTGGTTTTGAAGGGTAATTAGAGAAGATGGGTAGGCTATTTGTGATAACTCTTGAAGGAAACAGCTATAAATGCAAGCACTGTCAAACCCATCTAGCTTTGGCTGATCACATTATTTCTAAGGTATATATCTATCTGCATATAATACACCATGTATTACTTTTAGTAGTAATATTTAGTTATCCCGTAGTTTCTTATTCTTCAATGTGTATTGCTATCCGTAGTTGCATTTGTTTTGTATCTTGCTATTTTGTTGTCTTATATTATTTTTGAGATCGGGTCTATTGGAAACAACCTCTCTTCCTCACAAAGATAGGGGAGTGGCAGAGCCACATGTACTCAAGGGGTGTCAATTTTACACTGGATTGTGTAGCTAGGTAAATTTCTTTATGTATATATACTATATATTGACTCCTCTTGGCTTCTTCGTGGGTTTACCCTTTTATAATCTGACATCCCTTAGTGAAAATTTTGACTCTGCCACTAGGTAGGGGTAAGGTCTGCACACATCGTCCCTCCCTGCACATTTGTGGGATGCAATGGTATGTTGTTGTTGTTGTATACACATGTATTACTGATTGCCTGGATTCCTTTATTTTTATGGATGATGTCTTTTGTGATTTTATATTAAGGTTGTATTAGGAATCTGCAGGTGGACTTGAAATTTTGTAAGTTTCATAAAAGATTCATTTTTTTGTAAGGATAAAAAGATGCTTTATTTATTGACATTTTCGTAAGCTACAAGCAGGGGTGGAGCTCCAATTCTACTAATGGGTCCGGTACCCGTAGCTTTGGCCCATATCCTGTATTTGTGTTAAAAGATCAACTTACTGTGTATAAATAATTTATCGAGAACCCACTAAGTTGCCTTTTCTAGGATTTGGAGCCCATAAACTCAATATTCTAGCTCCACCGGCTGCCTAGAAGAGAAACTGCGTTACCATATATATCCTGCTAACTTCAGTGCTGATATTAGTTCTGCCTATTAGGGAACTGATTTGAGCAGAGTGGAATGAATACAGAGGATGCATATAACTGGTCATAACTAATATTGGATCGAGGCATACTTGATTTATAGATCTTTTGTGCCGATATTGTTTCTTGGAACTTTGGACATACTTGGTCGAAATGTTTGTCTTCTGTTAGAAGGGACTTAGTTGCAGTCTACTGCAAGCTCCTTATTTCCATCATAGCTATATGATATCTAACACCTTATTGCAAATGGAGAAAGAATATAATTTTCTTGTCTAGTATATTTCCATACTCTGAAGCTCAAAAGAAAAAAGAAAAAAGAAGAAACTTTCTATACGGTGGGAGTTAGGATAGACCGAAAGACGGAGGGTGTGGGCCACGCTGTGGATGAGCCTGCTTGAGAGTCAGGGCCAGCTGTTTCCACCAATGTTAATATTGACAAAGTAGCTCGGAATTCAAACGGAACCATGAAGCAGTATTAAAGAGTACAGGTTTTAGGATAATTAGAAGTAAGATAGAATATTGCACTATAAGTTTAGTTCCTAGAAGTGGAACAAAGGGGAGGTGAAGTAAGATTGGGTAGGATTCTTAAATGCAGACAGTTTAGAAATCTAGGTGGTCTTCGAGGAGAATGGCTAAAGGCAAGTTCTAGTGATGGTTGTGTAACCAACAATGTTATATGTAAGTGAATGCTGAGCCTCAAACATGTATTCTAAATGAGTAGTTTGGAAATGCGGATCTTAAGATAGATATAGGGTTATACAAGATTGGACCAGATGAGAAATGGTTACATCATATAGAGGATACAAGCAACATTCACATAGGATAAAAAGAGAGAAGGACGATTGAGATAGTGTCATGTTCTTTGTAAACTTGAAAATACGCTGATCAACATGTGTGATACCGTAATGATTGAAGGTTCTAAAAGAAGACAAGGTAGAACTAAAATTGCAAGCAGCCAAATTGTCTCAAAATACCTAAATCCCTTCGAATCATTGTGGATCTTGCTAAGAGCTAACAAAATGGAAGGAAATGATCCATCTGGACAATACTAGTTGGATTAAGGCCTAATTGTCACCCACAATACATACATGAGGTTCAGTGTGAGTCTTTTTAGTTTGGTTGAATATTTGTATGTCCATGTAGGAATAAGTGTAACATTTATAGAGCCTATAATTTATGGAACCATTAAGTTGTCTAAAATATGTCAGTATTTGAACGAAATAGGCTCGAATAATGAGGAATGGATATAAAGGATTCATATGGCCGACCCAACTAATTTGGGGGCTGAGGTAAAGTTGATTGAGTTATGGTGTTTCCACCAACTTCTTTATTATATCAATTATCAACTATTAAAAAAGTGAAGTTTTTAGTTCTATTCAGAAAAAAGAGTCAATAATTCTGTGATATATCATCCTCGGAATGGAAAATGGATCAGTTTCTGATTTTAACCATCGCATGATTATAATTATCTCTCTCTCTCTCCCCCCTCTCCTTTCCCTTTCCCCACTTCTCACCCCACCACCCCCACCAAATTGGTGCCTTTGCTACTAGTTGGAAACTTGGAATGGAATATGAGAAGCGACCTAGCTAGATATATCCCAGTAAAAATGTAGGCTATTATCTTGGAGTGATAAACATCTTGAGGTACTAGAGTCTTGATATGGGGAGAAAGCAAAGGCTGGAGAGATGATAAGTGTCCCTCAGAAGTTCTCCGTTATCCAACTTGGTAGGCAACCTTCTCTCTTTAAGAGTTACTTGATTTGCCTCCATGTAGGACTAGACTATGTTTAGCCCAAACTGTATTCATTTGCATTCTTGTAGGGGTCTCCCATCAACTAATAATGATGGACTCATTTTCGCTTTTGCACTTTGAGTAACAGTGCTTTAGAGAAATACAAGTCTCTTCAAATTATAGGATCTTCAAGATACAATGAATTTGGAAGTTCTCATTTGCGCTTTAAAAAGTTCAGAATCATGAAGTTATAGGATCTTTGTGATTCGTGAATCTGTCACTACTGTAAGGGGATTAGTTAGGAAAGGGGGATCCTACTATTAGTTTGAATATGTTGGTCTCAGTTCATGTGGACCTATTATTTACTTGCCTTATTATTGTAGGTTTTATTAACTTGTTAAATCCTTAAATGTGCATGCAATTTACAAATGATTCTTTTCCATTTTAAGTTGCAGGATCAGATTCAATGATATCAAACAAGGGAAGGATCAATTAATTTCCTTTCATGCCAAAACAAACATTTAGAGAGATGAAAACTGTGCAAAAAATAAATTGGGTAGCCTAAGTGAAGCCTATGTTCTGAGATCAAGTTTGTGGCGCTCATAACGGACTTCAGATACAAGGGCGTCTTATCTATTAATTTTTTCTGGGGCCTAGACACGCCATTCTGATTGGTCAAAATTGTAGTCGTCGATTTAGTAGGATTGTGCAAATGTGTTGGCCCTGGCAGGATCCACAATGAAATGGATCCCACCAGTATGGTTCATTGAGGTTGGCTTCACATGGCTTATCTCTCATAATCTGCACCTCTGGAGTAGAGGCTAGTGTAGCTTGCAATAGATCAGCTACCCCGGGCAAGAATTACTGGGCCTAGTCTGGTCTTTTTAGCATAGGGCTGCTACAGAGTTTTCTTTTCTTTAAATGAGTTAAGTTGTAGATGACCACTAATTGCTGGGTTCACGTCTGCGTTTTTTCGAATAACCATGACTGATTACACTGGCACACTAATACTTCATTATCATTTATCTATCCTGTATCTATAGAAGATATTTTGGTCTGAATTGAATTTGCTGGATGTTTTCTGTAGTATATCGAAGTCATTCTAATACTATCACCAGTGAAACTTTGTTATACTAACCATGGTAGACGAAGACATGTAAAACATCAGCTATTTGATATTGTTAGGGAAAAGACGTAACAACCAAATAGAGCAACTGACATACTTCTTGTACTGACAACCTATGGTACCTGATGAATGTAATGGTTCGTGTTTATAAGTTACGTTTGTAGGTAATTATTTGATTTGTTTCATCTTGAAGGTTAGCCTTCAGTCTTAGTGGGTCCGGTCCATTTTTCTATGATGAAGTTTGGATAATTTTTCATTTGTTGTTATCAGTTTTATATAAAGACACCCAGAAAAACTGGTCCTTAAGCCTAACCTTTTCAATCTATTGCTATCTTATTCAAATCTCTGTGAGTATCGAACTCACTAGGTTGGAATATAAATGAAATTTGTCACTTTCTAATGGCTACACCCTTGAAAAGACCACCTTGAACCTTCATGTTCAATATATTGCTACCTTTTTCCTATCCCAGTGAATATTGAGCTTGCTAGGTTATTTCGAATTTTGAGTGGAGTTATTCACTTCTAATGGCTATTCCCTCGAAAAGAGCACGTTGGCCATTCTAATAAGCTTTGCTGACACTATTAGTAGTTCGTACTGGGGTTATTCCTGGGCTTCTGGATTATGTTGTTCTTTATGCTACTAACTGCAAACTGGGTCGCTTACAAATCATTACACTTGCGTGATTTCTGAATGCTTCACATATATGTATTCTAAGATGACCTTTGAGTTTTTTACAGTCATTCCACTGCAGTCATGGGAAGGCTTACCTCTTTGATAACGTGTAAGTGCTCTTTGACTTGTGAAGCTCAAATATACCTGCCATTTTATATGGATGTTCTTTTACACTTAAAAACCTTGAAGCTATAATAAATTTAAATTTGGCAGTGAATGTTTGTATTATATTGATTCAGGCATCTCTGCATTCTCTAGTAACCTTTTTTTTGGCTGGTAGTCTTTTTCAATTGCTTGAAGTACTAGCAACACAATTAATCTACTTGAGGTCACAACTTTCTTTGCATTTTCTGGAGATGTGATAGTTTAGCAACCACCATTCCATCCAATGCTTCATGATTCGCACTTGCAATTTTGTGTTTTATGTTTTTCTCCTTTTTTGTGCATTGCAGTGTGAATGTCACCGTTGGAGAGAAAGAAGAACGGCTGATGATGACCGGAATGCACACTGTTGTTGACATATTCTGTGTGGGGTGTGGCTCAATTGTGGGCTGGAAATATGTGAGTTTCCTGATCTGATTTTTAACTCTTCATCTAATCTCTAGTTATCCTGATATTCCTACTGACAACTCTCAAAATATTCCAGGAAGCTGCACATGACAAGACCCAAAAGTATAAGGAAGGGAAATTCATTCTTGAGAGGTATGTAGTGTGCTTTTGCGCTAGCTTAAGTATTGCGTCTTGCTATTTCAAGAGCCTAATTTTATTTTCTTTTTCTTTGTCCTACTGCATAGGTTTAAGGTCGCGGGTCCAGATGGAAGCCTCTATACAGTAAGCCACGATGCTCAGCTTGGTAGCGATGCAGATGAACCTTGAGTAGTCATCCTGGCATACCACTACTCATCCCTAAATAATCAAATATCTCTTTTTCAATTGTACATACTCTAACTTCCTGCCCTTGTTGGTACAAGCAAATCTTTGATTTTTCGTTAACATAGATGCTAATAGCCGATGTAGCCAAGTTTTGCAGGATACTTTTAGAACGGTCATCCTTTTCGTCCTAAACAATTTGAATTGGAAAATTTGCTCTTATTCTTCTAGTCTATCAGTTAGTATATCTAGCTTTTCCCTTTCTGACTTGTTTCGACAGAAGTGAAATATTCAGCAGGGGGCTGGTTCAAGCAACCGGAAAGATTCAGTATTTTGGCTGAGGCTTTTGTTTGATCTTAATCACACTGACAACTACATTTAGGGATAGAAATAGAAGGTATTATCGGTACTAAACAACATTCTCATGTAAGTAAATTTTTTCTTTAATTTCAGTGCTCAATTGCTGGAGGCATTTTACCAACTTTATTGAGTACCCCGGTGAAGTTCAAGCTTCACCAATGGACATTTTGATCTCCTGGAACTGAAAAAAAAAAAAAAAGAAGCAGCTTCGATTTGGAGGGTGAATGCTAAAATTCACCAGTTAATAGCATATTCCAATTTTAGGCTACACTTAGATTCTTCCTATCTCTACGTTAAATCTATTAGATTAGGTTTAAAGCCCCAAATCGCACTAATTAATCTAAAGTCCAATCCCTAATGTCCTCTCTCGAGTTTAATTAAAGATAATAGGGGATGTCCTAAGGTTGATCACTTACTTTGAAAAACAATAATATTACAAAATTAGTTAGACAAACGAAGACCCATTGATAGACTACTAAGCACCCAATTAATACTAGGGGCAAAAAACATATATGTACATAGTAAGAGGGTATATTTACAGAACATGACGATGCTTTTCAGTTTACAAAATATATCAATAGATTTGTTACAAAAACTACGAATCAAGTAAATTAAAAAGAAGTAAATAAAATACATTAAATAAACTGTTTTCTTTATTTTATCCATTTTTCTCTCTCCATTCAAAATTAAGAGATATTGTTCCTCATTTTTTCCAACTTTTGCTCTTTTATTTCATGCACTTTTCTCTCTCCTTTCAAAATTAAGAGATACTGTTCCCTAATTTTCTCCAACTTTTACTCAAAAAGTCTATTCTAATCGGTAATTTTTATGTACAAAGTTCATACACCAGAAAACATATATGTATAATTTTTGTATGCAATATGTATAACTGTATAAATTCGTTATAATTTTTATATATGAAGCATGTATAAAAATCATATGTGTATTTTGATTATGATTAAGTACATTTAAATTGTATAAAATATAATCAAAGTATTTATAAATTTTGAGAAAATATGTATAATAAATCTCTAATTGTTACAAACCAGACTTCATACAAAGTTCATGCACCAGAAAATAAATATGTATAAATTTTTGTATGCAATATGTACAACTGTATAAATTCGTTATAAGTTTTATGTATGAAATATGTGTAAAAGTTGTATGTATATTTTGATTATGATAAAGTACATATAAATTGTATAAAATCTGATCAAAGTATGTATAGATTATGAGAAAGTATATATGTATAATAAGTTTTCTGATTGATACAAATCAGATTCCATACACATTTCATACATTAATTCATATAGAATTTATTCGCATTTCATACACATTGTACCGCATATATCTAAATGATATATAGCAGATTTCATACACATTTCATACATATATTAGTTTTCAACGTTTTTGAAATCTACAGTTTATATAATAAATAAAGGTTTTAAACACACAATGATCACACATATCTCAAAACGATACAAACCAATTTTTATATACAATTAATACACAGGTCATTAATAAAAAATACTTGTAATATTGGTTTGAAAATTTATTCTAGGAGAGAAGATGAATTTTAGGTCTGGAAATGATGTCTATCATAGAAGGAAAGGGAGAGAGAGAGAAATCTTTTTAAAAAGAAGAAGAAGTTGATTGGTAACTATCCTAAAATTAAGTCCACATTTAAAATCAGATTCTTTTCCTTAAAAAAAGACTAAAATCGTGGGATTTCATTAAACTCAAATCTGGTATAATTTGTAATTTTGTTGGTATGTTTTGTAAGTAAGGAAAAGTATCCTTATGTTTTGTAATATAGAGTCTTAAGTAGTATTATTAGGTCATTTTCCCTTAATATAAAAGCGATAAGATTATAATCAAAATCCTAATATTGTTTTATCTCTAGACACAATATTCAAATCTGAAAATACACAAACTACACCAAATATTTCAATACAAATGCCCAAATATTTCAATACAAATGCAAGGAATCAAAGAAATTAAAGGAGTAAGAAATTT
>NC_081344.1:12810043-12935037 GCF_029784015.1 Lycium ferocissimum | reverse complement strand
CATATTTTTTTGATTATGATTAAGTACATTTTAAATTGTATAAAAATATAATCAAAGTATTTATAGAATTTTGAGAAAATATGTATAATAAATCTCTAATTGTTCTAGTGGGATTTAACATAAAGTTCATGCACGTAAAAAATAAATATGTATAAATTTTTTTGCAATATGTACTGAATCGTATAAATTAGATTATAAGTTGGTGTATAAGAAATAGGTAAAGTTGTATGTATATTTTGATTATGATAAAGACATATAAATTGTATAAAATCGATCAAAGTATGTATAGATTGAGAAAAGTATATATGTATAATAAGTTTTTGATTGATACAAATCGATTCATTACATTTCATACATTAATTCATATAGAATTTATTCGCATTTCATACACATTGTCGCATATATCTAAATGATATATAGCGTATTTCATACACATTCATACATATATTAGTTTTCCACGTTTTTGAAATCTACGGACTTTATATAATAAATAAAGGTTTTTAACAGCATGATGATCCTTGTAATATCTGAAACGATACAAACCAATTTTTATATACAATTAATACATCATTAATAAAAAATACTTGTAATATTGGTTTGAAAATTTATTCTAGGAGAGAAGATGAATTTTAGGTCCGGAACGATGTCTGTATAGAAGAATGTATATAGAGAAATCTTTTTAAAAAGAAGAAAGAAGTTGATTGGTAAACTCATCACTAAAATTAAATCCACATTTAAAATCGAGATTCTTTTCCTCAAAAAAGACTAAAATCATGGGATTTCATTAAACTCAAATCTGTATAATTTGTAATTTTGTTGGTATGTTTTGTAAGTAAGGAAAAAGTATCCTTATGTTTTGTAATATATAGAGTCTTAAGTAGTATTATTAGGTCATTTTCCCTTAATATAAAAGCGATAAGATTATAATCAAAAATCCTAATATTGTTTTATCTCTAGACACAATATTCAAATCTGAAAATACACAAACTACACCAAATATTTCAATACAAATGCCCAAATATTTCAATACAAATGCAAGGAATCAAAGAAATTAAAGGAGTAAGAAATTTCCATAAACTTTGCTCTAATCTTCGATCCATGATGGTTGGATGATGACTTCTTGCTCCCTAAACTTTGGAAATGGCCAAAGATGACAATAAAATCTCCCATGTGCTGCTTTTATAGTGTCAAAATTTCCCCATAAAAAATAACAAAACTAGCCTTCAGAGTTTCAAATCCGCGTTCTTAGCCGCTTTTTGCTCTTCTAGCCAATTTTCTTGTTTTCTTTAATTTGATCTCTTTTTGACTAATTTTTCATTTGCTTTCTTCCCATCACTTCTCAATCACATAAACCTGTAAAATTAAACCATAGTAAATGCACTATTTGCTCAATCAAACATAACAAAAATCTAAGCATAACGAAGAGACAAATTGATAAAATACCAGCTTTATTCAATTTTGTATAAATTTTGGGTGAAAAACTCTAACGTAGAACTATTTGATCCTTCGGCGATAATGAATTTCGATTTCTGTCTGGAGCATGGGTCTAACGGGTTGGGTTCACAATCAGATTTTGAATTTGCTTTCAATGATAGCAATTTCTCGGACCGGGTCATGAGGATTGAGATTGTAACCGACTTGCCGTAATTCAAAACTGAAGGTGAAGATTTTAGCGACATTATTGATTGAGCCCGAAAACGCAGGCATAGGAGAGAAGAGATCAAGAGAGGAATTGTTCGCTTTTCTTGAATTTTAACAAACCCTAATTTTAAAATCAGAAAAGCAAACCATTTTCTCTGTTGATTTCTTCTCTCTAGTGCGTGTGTTTCTAGGCTCAATAAAAAATGCCACTGAAACCTTCGCTGTCGATTTTGAATTCAGGCAAGTTGGTTCAATCTCAATCCGCAAGACCGGATTCGAGAAATTGCTATCATGGAAAGCAAACCTAAAATTTGATTGGAATCCATCTCGTTAGACACACACCCCGAAGAGAAATCGGAATCCATTGAATGAAGTAATAAATTTAAGAGAAACCCAATTGGGAAATGAAGGAGCAGGGGGCTTTTATAAAAATAAAAAATAAAAAAATAAAAATAAAATAAAATAAATTACAATGAAGCAATAAATTTTACAAATAGGAAGAGAACCCCAATTTGAAAACCAAATAAAAATTGAGATTACTTTCTAGATTTTGTAACGGAAAATCTTATTTAAAACAGAATAAAAATTAATTCAATTGTTTTGCTGATTTGTTTTTATCTTAATTAGTTACAATTAGTTGCCTTTGTTTTGTAATATTCAGTCGGTCTAGTTTTCATGACAATTCTTGTGAAGGAGATAATCTGATTAAAAAAGAATCATCAATATATAATATAAAGCTATATATAGACAATTCTATGTGGCACCTCTCTATGGCCTCCATTGGCATTTATCTTTTTTCTCCTTTTTTTGCCTTTCTCACCTATTTTTATTCATTTTATTATAAAAAAAAATCTGAATTATTACTCTCCAACCTTTCCCATTCCATATAATAACAAGCTTAATAAGAGATTCAACTTTTATTAGGGCTTTTATTACTACTGCAGTCCGTTAGCCTTCCCAAAAGAAGCCCAGCAAGCAAATTTTAACAAAAACACTAACGTTGGTATTCCCACTAATGCTTTGTTAATGCTAATAATTACCAGTATAGTTAATATGCAATTAAACTTTAGAAATGAAACTTCCATATATAAGGAGGTATAACTTAGGTGACATGATCCATTTTCCCTTCATTGTTTCAACTTCCCTTACGAAAGCCAAAATAACAGCAAATTTTGTAAATGCAATAAATTATTTTAGAGTATTTTTCATACCAACTATCAGCTGCCTCCATTTTAAGTTTCTAAAACTTTTCATTTACAAAGCCTCTCTTTTTTTGTACTAAATGAAAAAAATTAATAATGATCTTGCAAATTATATATATTATGATATGGTGAAGAAATGAGTATGGTGGAGCAAACAATAGTCAGTAATATGAAGAAAGGAGTTGTAGAAAGATAACAATAGCTATGAAGGGACCAGAAACAGCCAAGAATCCAGGATAAGAACCTTAACGTCCTTAATCTCTATTTTCTTGTATTCTCAATTTCTCACTTTTCCGTCTTTTTTCTATGGTTGATTTGTAACACATGTTTTTAATATTTTGTTTGTAGGTTTTATTCGAAAGAAAATAATAGCAATCTTGCAAAGTATATATATTATGATATGGTGAAGAAATGAGTATGATGGGGCAACCAATAGTCAGTGAGATGAAGAAAGGAGTTGTAGGAAGATAAAAATAGTTATGAAGGGACCAGAAGCAGCCAAGGATTCAGGATAAGAACCTTAATATCCTTAATCTCCATTATCTTGTATTCTCATTTTCTCACCTTTTCGTCTTTTTTGCTATGTTTGATTTGTAACACATATTTTTAATATTTTGTTTGTAGTTTTTATTCGAGACAAAATAATAGTAATCTTGCGAACTATATATATTATGATACGGTGAAGAAATAAGTATGATGGAGCAACCAAATAGTCAGTGATATGAAGAAAGGAGTTGCAGGAAGATAACAATAGCTATGAAGGGAGCAGAAGATCGAGGATAAGAACCTTAACGTTTTTAATCTCCATTCTCTTGTATTCTCAATTTCACACTTTTTCGTCGTTTTTGCTATGGCTGATTTGTAATATTCGAGAGAAATGAAACAATGTTTACATACTAATGCCTTGGAATGTGGTGCAAACTTGATTTTGAAATATTAACTTATTCATATTTACTACAACTTCTAAAAATCAAGGTAGTAGATCAAAACATTCTGAATTTTATCTCATGAAATAACTTTAGTTATCACAAGTGTAAGCGTTTTATGGTTTTAAGAATGATTTACATGCCAATTGTTGTTAGGGTAATTTATTTGTAATGGTGTTTTAATATTTTAATATGCATTTATTAAATTTCATTTTTATTTTCCAATTCAACTCTCTGCATACCTAAGGCCATCTAGCATTCATATTGAGTATTAATCACTTTTTTTAAAGAAACTAGAGAATTTTTTATCCCTTGAAAATAAATTGATTGTCCAATTGAATATTTGATCGACAACGAGAAAAGATCGAATTTCTATTATTTTTAATACTATAAAACTAGACATTTCTGTCAATAAGGAATATATTGTGCTCTTCGCCATAAATTTCGTCTTTAAGATAGATGAGAGAGAAATTTGAGTAAAATTTGGCTCAAGTAACAAATTAAAGTAGGTTAATTTTTACTTTTTTTTTTTTTTAAATTTCTCCTAAACGTAAAAGGAATGTATATTGAAGTCTAATTTATAATTCAAAGTGAAAAAAAAAAAAGAGAGAGAGAATAATTGAAATTAGTAAAACATTGATCAAGGTTACATGATTCTTTTTTATTTTTTCTTTCTTAAAAAAAATATCATTTAAAAAAAATTAAATGATGAAGTTTTTTATGTCTGCGCGAAGCGCGGACAACTTCACTAATAAATAAAGAAAAGGGGACTGAGAAATTAAGAAGAAGGGGGAGAACTGAGGGATTTAAAAGGAACTAAGTCACCTCAATTAGCAGTTGTATATGCCACGTGGACGAATTCTTATAGAAAAAATAAGCACCCACACACCGATTGAAGATTGTTTTCACATATTTGGCCTAGTCAATTTCAAGGCGTGTTTTAATACATAGATAGTGATAGTTCAGATAGATAAAAGGAACAGTTGATGGTTGGGGTGTGAAACTCATTAAAAAGTGATATTTTTTGTGTGTTCTTGACCATTATCTCTTTCATTTTTTGTTAGATTTTTTTTGTTTTGTTAGGAAGAAATCACGAAAATTGTTTGATTTTCAGAATTTCTGCATAGGTGAAAATATGTATCTACATGGAGTGTCACTTGACACCTTTTTTAAATAAATATGGATAGTGTACACTACGTACCATCAGCTACTCAACTAATAAGTGTATTTTTTTAATACATATATTGTGATAGTTCACATAAGAAAAGAGAATAGTTGATAACTGAAGTGTGAAATTCGTTAAAAGTGATAATTTAGGTGTGTATTTGACCATTATTTATTAAAAAAAAATAAAAAAATTAATGAAACTAACCGGCACTGTACCCGACCAGATATATTGTTGTCTGGTGACTCTTTTTAAATTTGTTACAACAAAAAGAACCAAGAAAAAAAAAGGCTTTCTACGATGTTTGAAAAACTACCTATTTGGTATTTTTCAATGGTACCAACTAGGGGTGTACAAAGTAAACCGACAAATCGCACCAAACCGATAAATCGAATCAAACCGAGAAAAAAATCCGACTAGTGGTTTGGTTTGACTTGATTTGGTGTTGAAAAAAAAAATCCGACCATAATTGGTTTGGTTTGGTTTTAGCTAAAAAAAGTCAAACCGAACCGAACCAAACCAACCCGACATTACATGTATTCAATTTTTCAAATATTTTATACATAAAAATATTTATTTGTAATGTAATTTATAAATATTTCTTAAATTTTTTCATAGTTTTTTTATCTATTATCATTTTATTCATGCTTGAACTTAGAATTTTGAATGTCAATAAGTTTTATATCCTATGGATATTAGTAACTCATATAAAGTTCAAACCAAAACCAACTCAACACTAATACTAACAAAAGAAATTCAATTTACCACTAGGAATGACAATAATGTTGGATATCTATTCTTTAGTTTTGCATAATTGGTTTAGAGAGTGAAAATACATAACTTAATTTTTTTTTTCTTGTCATATAATTAATACTTATTAGCCGTACTTATTTTAGCATGACTTAGTATTTTTAGATTATGGTCATTTTCTTTATGGTTTATTAATTAGCAATATTTGTTTTAACCGAGTTTATTATCTTTTGTTGAATATTTTAATACAATGTCATCACTCTTCTCACATTTTGTGTTATTTTCTTATGAAACACCTTAATTGTATAGTTGTATCTTAGTAGGACTAAAGAAATATTTGAACTAAATGTTATATGTTTTGTATCAAGACTATTCCGAAAAAAATCCGAAAAACCCGAAAAAACCGAATAACCCGAGAAAACCCGAGGTTGAAAAACCCAAATTTTATTGGTTTGGTTTGGTGTATAAATTTAAAAACCCGACGCAATTGGTTTGGTTTGGTGTTTCAAAATCCGAACCAACCCGATCCATGTACACCCCTAGACTACCAACCTTAGGTAAATACACTAAGTCATATAAACTTATTCACTACTAAAAATCTATTTTCCTACTAAATTTCACACTGAAAAATGTTCAGTGGGTATTTCCCACTTAATGTCGGTGGAAAATATCGAAATAGTAGTGTTTTCACACGGAAAAATTAGAAAATTTTCTAGCGTTTCAGTGGGGACCTATTTCCCACCATGCATGCGTTTTCCCCGTGATCTGATTCGGTAATCATATTTTCTAGTACAAATTTCCCACCAAATTTCAGTGGGAAAAACTTCTAATTCTAGTAGTGATCGTGTCATGCATCTATTGGTTTGATATAACCACCCCACAAGTAAATTTTACTAATTATACTACTATATCTAACAATTGCATGCAATTTCATATAAGCGAATTCATGATCTAGTTTTAATAAGTTCAAATTAGTGTGCGATTATACGTCAGTATTTTAATAATTCTATTTGCGTATGCATATAACGTTTGAAATGAAAGCAATTAGTTATTTATTGAATTTACAATATTCATCCTAAGTCGCCTTATGCAAATTCACCAATTCTTTTCTCTCTTAATTTATTTATCTCTGATAATCAACAAGGGGTTGTGCTATACTCTGACGGTAGCAATTCACCAAGCTTCTCTCATCATTTATTTTTCCTTCTCACTATTTACAGGCTTATTGTCCAATAGGAAAAAAAAAGAAGAAGAAGGGAATATTAGTCAATAAAATAATAGTAGTAGCCAGCTTTTTCAACTTAAAAGTGTCACAGAAACAGGTGAAGTTCTCCCCCGTGATGCCATCCTTACATAGTTACTCCTTTCAGTTCGAAAAAAGTGTGCACTTAGCCTTATTTTTTGATGAAAAAATAGTGTCTGCTTATCAAATAAAAAAAAAAAATTAACCTTATTTTCCAGATTTTAGCTATAAAACATAAATACAAAGTAATTAACCTTATTAGATGTCAATTGAGCAACAGTGATCACGTGACATGCCATTCATAACCTCTTGATTATTAGACTAAAAAAAGGACTCCGTTACGTTAAGGGAATCAAGGTTGACTGCTTGTCTATCTATGTGAGGATCGAACATGGTCTCTTTCTACTGCTTATGAAAGCATTCCTTCCAAATCAAATGTTTCGAAGCCCAATCGTTGGCCTGAAAACAAGACAGTCCGAAAAAAGAACCTTCTGTCTACACGCTTTTGAGAATAGAATAGACGACATAGCTGTGATTGACAAATTAGGGCGACGTGAGGCTTGACTCCTTTCACTTTGTCGTACTTGGAGGAGTTAATCCGTCTTTATTCATCGGTTAATCAAATGACCTAACTTTGGATTCATAAACATACATTTACTCAAATTTATTTGTGTACTTATTTCAAGTATTATTTACGAAAGGCATAATATATAGATAGACATTTAAACTTGGTATCTCTACTGGCAACTAAATACTCTAACTTTGAGAATATACATCTAGACACATCAACTCGTCCCCTGTAATGATTTAGGATTATATTCAACTGATAAGGGAGAAATTAAAAGATAGCAATTCTCAACTTAGGGAAAACATAGGAAATGATAGATAAAAAAAGAGAAAACAGAAAAGGGAGATTCGAGAGTGCTAAAACTTTAGCTAAGAAAAATAAGATGCAAGTTCTTTCATGCCCTATTCTAGAGTTCCTCTGTTGTTTATATAGGAGGGTCTTGATCTGATATTCCTTGACGGCCGGTGCACTATCCGCAATGGTCTTTGGCAGGGGTAGTGGTCCTTTCTTGGCCTTAGGGACCACATACTCATCCAGGTATTTTGGGGACTGTTTGTCCTTGTTACTGCGCCTCAGTGTACCCGAGTGGTCCTGCGGGTTTGTTACATTGCCGCCGCCATGAAGACGAACCTTGTCCTCAAGGTTCAAATCGGGAAAACGATGAGTGAGTGCAAGAAGGTCCTCCCAAGTGGCCTCAGTAAAAGGCAAGCCATGCCATTTGATCAAGAACTGAGTGATCTGATGTCCCCCCTTTGTGATAACGCGTTGCTCCAAAATTTCTTCAGGTGTGAGCATCAGAGAGGAGTCTTGGTCTATAAGATCAATGGGAGTAACCTGTTGATCAGGGGTCCCTAAACATTTTCGTAGAACCGAAACGTGAAAGACTGGGTGTATTTTGGAGGAAGACGGAAGGTCCAGTTTGTAGGCAACCTCACCCACACGATGGAGCACCTTAAATGGCCCAAAAAACCTTCGACTGAGTTTGGTATGGCGCTGAAGGCACATAGAGAGCTGCCTATAGGGACATAATCGAACATACACCCAATCTCCAATCTGAAAGTTTGCATCTTTGCGACCCTTGTCAGCATTCCGCTTCATACGTTCCTGGGCAGATCGCAAATTGGACTTCAAGAGGGCCAATGTTTCATCTCGGCGACAAAGGGAATCAGCCACATCTGGATTGGACGTGCTGTCCATGATGTATCTAGCTACTATTGGTGGAGGGCGACCATAAACAACCTCAAAGGGAGTAAGCTTAGAGCTATGTTGGTATGATGTGTTGTACCAAAATTCGGCCTACGGAAGTAGGCGAAACCAAGTGGCAGGTGTATCTGCAGTAAAACATCGAAGATACATTTCAAGACACTTATTAAGAGCCTCTGTTTGTCCATCCGATTGCGGATGATAAGTGGAGCTCTTAGCCAATTGGGTTCCCTGCAAGCGATTGATCTCAGCCCAAAAATCAGACAAGAAAATAGGATCACGGTCTGAAACAATTAAGGAGGGAAATCCATGTGGTCGAATGTATTCTTGGACAAACACCTCTGCGACCTTATGACTGGTGAATTTAGGGGGCAAGGCAATGAAATGGCCATATTTGGACAATCTATCCACTATTACTAGAATGACGGTGCGGCCATGAGAAAGTGGGAGACCCGTGACGAAATCCATAGAAATATCCTCAAAAATTGCAGCAGGTATAGGAAGTGGAAGGAGAAGTCCGGCAGGTTTGGAACATGTATCCTTCATTTGTTGGCATACCTGGCAATTTAGGACGAACTGCTTGACATCCTTGCTCATATCCGGCCAAAAAAATTGGAGGAGAGGCGGTGAAAAGACCTCGCAATACCAAAGATGACCTCCTATTTTAGAAGAATGAAATTCTTCTAAGAGCAAATGTTTTAGTGCCGGATCCGGGGGAATTATCAGACCCTTACGAAAGAGAAGTAGGCCATCTCGAAAGGTGAAGTGAGGCAGGGAATCAGGATCATCGTGCAATTGTTGCTGGAGTTGTAGTAAATAATCATCAGTTTTGTTCAATTGCTTGAGTTTGTCAATCAAAGCTATTTTTGTGACAGCCACAGTAAGGGCCATCAGTGCGGGCACTCGAGATAAGGCATCAGCAGCTAAATTTAATTTGCCAGGGCGATAGACAATCTCAAAGTCATAACCAATCAGCTTGCATAGCCACCTTTGTTGTTCAGGTGTTTGAATGACTTGACTCGTAAGGGACTTCAGCGGTTGTTGGTCAGTGATAATGATGAATTTATGACCCAAAAGGTATTGATGCCACTTTGGGACAGCTTCGGTTACAGCAAACATTTCCCTGGTGTAAGTGGAAGCCGCTTGCATCCTTGGTGATAACTTTTTACTAAAGAAAGCAATGGGATGCCCTTTCTGAGATAGTACCGCTCCAATGCCCGTACCAGAAGCATCAGTTTCGATAGAGAACATTTTAGAGAAGTCTGGCAAGGTAAGAACCAGAATAGAGCTAAGGGCTCGTTTGAGGTCAAAAAATGCTGTAGAGGCTCTGTCAGACCAAACAAAAGAATCCTTCTTTAGAAGGTCTGTGAGTGGTGAAGTAAGTTGGGCATATCCCTTTACAAATCATCAATAATACCCTGTTAAGCCCAAAAAACTGCGAACTTCTTTGAGAGAGGAAGGCAGCGGCCAAGATTCAATAGACTGAATTTTTTCGGGGTCAACTTGCAAGACGCATGAAGAAATAATATGGCCTAAATATGTAATAGAAGTCTATCCAAATTGGCATTTGGACCGTTTAACCACCAAGGAATTCTGCTTGAGTAGCTCAAAAATACTGCGCAAGTGAGCTAGATGATCCTGTCAGGTATGACTATAGATTAGTATATCATCGAAGAACACGAGGACAAACTGGCCAAGGAAAGGCTTGAAGATTGAGTTCATTGTCGCCTGAATGGTTGATGGGGCGTTTGAGAGGCCAAATGGCATGACAAGAAACTCAAAGTGACCGTCATGGGTCCTGAAGGCTGTTTTTTCTATATCATCTTCATGGACATGAATCTGATGGTATCCAGCCAACAAGTCCAACTTAGAGAAGAAACACGCACTGTGGAGCTCATCAAATAGTTCATCAACTGTGGGAATAGGAACCGGTCCTTAACAGTGATGGAGTTCAATGTCCTGTAGTCAATGCAAAAGCGCCAAGTGCCATCCTTTTTTTTACCAAAAGGAAGGGCGAGGAATAAGGGCTAGAGCTGTGGCGCATAATACCAGATTGAAGCATCTCAGAGACCATACGTTCGATCTCACTCTTCTGAAAATGTGGATACCTGTATGGGCGAACATTAATGCGGAGAAGAGCCGGAAAATAGTGAAATACGATGATCGTGTGGCCTTGATGGTGGCAGGGAATTTGGGGCCTAAAATACATCTTCATAGGATGATAACATGCTTTGAAGATCAGGAGGATTATTTTGTACTATAGATGTGTCCGGGGAAAGTAGCTCGAGCCGGAACAAACAGACAATAGAGTCCGTCGCCGCGAAGCGTCAAAAAGCTGAAGGTTGAACTTGCTCCAGTGAGGTTGGAGGATTTCCGAACCAAGTAACACGTTTTCCAGTGCTCTCGAACTCAAATTGGAGTTTGGAATAATCTGAAACAGTCCGGCCAAGTGTCGCGAGCCACACCACACCTAATACCAAGTTAGCACCATTGAAATCCAGAATAAAAAAATTTGTAGTAAATGAATGGCCCTGGATAGTGACCAAAAGATTGTGAATAACTCCCAAACATGGCAATCGACCGCCATTACCCACAACAACAGAGAATTTGGGTGAAGACTCTACTGTGAGTTTGAGAGCCTTAGCAACACGAGGGTGTATTAAATTATCGGTGCTGCCCCCATCAATTAAAATATGAGCCGACAAGCCCTTAATATTACATGTAAAACGAAGAGTAGTGGGGTGAGAACCACCGTTAAGGGCTTGGGAACTGATGGCGAGGAAAGATGATTTCTCGGAGGAAGCGGATAAATTGGTGTCCGGAGGAGGTGAATCAATATCCAACGGAGGGGGTTCCTCCACTGGTTCATCATCAGTGATGAGGAGAAGAAGTTGTGGAGAAGCAACACAACAATGGCCCTTTTGAAACTTCTCATTGCAGTTAAAGCACAAATTAAGGTCGCGTTTGCATTGTAGTTCTGCTGGAGAAAGTTTCTTGAATGGAATGCGGCCAATACCGGGAAGTGAAGCTGTCGGAGCAGATGTCGAAGACGTGCGGAAAGAGGTGGGGTTGATTTGTGGTGCGATGTCTGGTGGGGTGAGTAAGAGAGAGATAGATTTTTTGTGTTAGCGGTGGGCTGGGCCGGTGCTTGAGCTTGGGCCAAGAATTTTTTCTCCTGTACCAAGGCCAAACTAATATCCTCATGAATGTCTTTGGGCCTAAATGATAAAACATCACTTTTAATATCTCGAGTCAGCCCAGATACAAAAAAATGACGCATCATCTCTGGAGAAGCATCTGTAGTGCGATTTGCAAGCTGCTCAAACCGAGAGAGGTACTTAGTGACGGTGGATGTCATCTGTAACTTCCCCAAAAGTCCCTCCGGTGCTTCAATGGATTTCGAACCAAAACGAATTACCAAAGCTTTGGTAAAGTGTTCCCAGCCAACCAGTTGATGGTTCTTATACATCCATTAATACCAATCTCTAGCCATACCCTCAAGATAGAATGAGACAAGGTTTAAACGCTGTTCATCTTGGACATTATAGGCGTCAAAGTATTAGTTTGCTTGGAAAATCCAGCTTTCAGCAAACTTGCCGTCAAAACGGGCTAGATCTATGGGTGTTGGTTTATCTCTGCGAAAAGGGCCAAAAGGGTTTTTGGGAGTGGTACCTGTTGACACCCAATTTTGTCCCGCCTTCCCTAAATATTTATTTACATTTCTAGTATTTTTGACATTTAAAAATTAATTACATTTTACTATAATTATTAGCCTTTATTAATATCGGCGTTTCACTACTCCATTTTTCACCAGTTGTTATTATTATTATTATTATTATTATTATTATTATTATTATTATTATTATTATTATTATTATTATTATCATCATCATCATCATCATCATCATCATCATCATCATCATCATCATCATCATCATCATCATCATCATCATCATCATTATCATTATTACTATTATTATTATTCTGTCATTATTATTATTACCGGTATTATCGCAACCCGCATTATAATCATTTCAAAGATTTTTGCCAGTTTATGCACACGCATCGCATTTATTTTCACATAATTAAATAATAGCGTTTATTTATTTTTAAAATATTATTGCACGACTATTACAACGTCATATAATTTTATTATCTGAGCACTAATAATTACGTACTTTTATATTAAATAATATTTTGGCACCCGTTAATATATAATTAATTAAAATGGGTCTTTATTTAAATTTAAAAAAGCGCAAATTGTTTCTTGCATCAGCTAAATTATTAGTCCAAATACAAGTCCAATTCACCACCAATATTTTGGGCGAATTCATAAAATCAGCCCACATTTTTAACCCAACCCAGCCCCCTTATTTTTCTACCCGACCAGCCCACCACCCTTTTAAAAAAAAAAAAACCCGGTCCATTAAATTTTGGTCCGACCCGATCGTCTCAAAAGGAGAGGGAACCCCTAGGGTTCCCATTTTCTCTTTCACTCTCCGCCGCACTTCTCCCCTTTCTCTCTCCCTTGCCCTTCTTTCTGCTCTCTCCTCTCTCGTCACTATCTCCCCTTCGACCAAAATGGCGAGTCTGCCGATCCTTTTGCTCCTACAGGCCTTGCATGGCCAATTCGGGAACATTAATTAATGCTCTGTCAGGGGGAGGTCAGTATTGAAGAGGCGTTTCATTTTTTTCGGTTTTGTTTCGATCCGAAGCATTAATGGTTCTTTGTCCGTTGTAAGTGCGAATCTTGCTTTATCACCCCTTTTGATCTTTCGAGTACAAAACCTTTATGAATATTGTCTTTTTCTTCTGGGTTTCTGATCGATGACAGAGGAATTTTAACACTTTGCGTTTGAAAAGTTGACTGAGAATCCCGCCTAATTTTCGTTTTGAACCCTAGAAAAACCCTAGTTAAAACCCCTATAAATAGTTGCTAGTTTAGTGGATTGAGGGGGGGGGGGGGGTTTAGCGGCGGAAGTCCCCTAAAAAGATTAAGTCTTTTAACCACAGAAATCCCTTGAGATTATAGCTCTCGAATCACCAAGTTTCCTTTGAAAATACAAGTTGCTTTTTTTTAAAAATCTCTCCAGTTCCTTTGTTTAAAATATCTGCTTTTAATTTTCTCTATATCGTCACAAAATATTAAAACATGTTCTGTTCTTGTTTTGGGTGTTCGTTTGAATCCGAGCATAGCAAGTTCGAATTCCGTAGTGTTTCGAGGTAGATCGAAGACTCGAGGCCCCACATTCACAGCCTTGAAGGTAATCCTATTCCTTTCGAGTTATTTTCAGCATTTCTTGCTTATTTTCCGCCTATATGTTAAATGTTAGTATAGTCATGTTAATCACTAACTTAAGATTATTGGTTAAGCACATTTACATGAGTTCAATTCTATCTAAACATGTTCATATGAATTAGTTGTTAATCGGTCTCGATTAGTTAGGTTCGATGTCGGTATGCGGGGAGTTAGATAAGTATATGCCTGTGTTAAATCATGTTTAGTTTGTATGGGTTAACTACTGATCTCAAAATCCAGCTTAGTTACTTTTCTTGGTAACCTGGTCTCTGTTGTGTTTTTGTAATTAGCTGAAGATATTCTTGGTATTCGAAAATGTTGAATGAGGTTCAAAAATGCAATCTATACTTTCAATATTGGCTTAATGCTGCTTGATAAAGTTGAACAAATATATGTCTATGTTTTCGGTTAATTAATCTTGATGCTTGTTTATGTTCGCATTATACGAAGATCACCTTAGTATAAATCGGCATCTTGTTTATTGGCTCGTTTAATCAAATGGTATGATTAATAATCCTTAACTAACATATAGTATTTCCTAGCCTAAAACGATAACAAATATGTCCCCATGCCGATTCATAAGTTAGAAATAGCAAGTTTGGTGTTAACATAAGGTGTTTGGTTCACTTAGTCCTCAACATAATAAAAACAATGGTTTATGCGATTCTTGATTTAACCAGAATATGTATCTAAAGTTGGTTTTTTAGCAGCTTTGAATAGTTGGGATCTTGGCGGTTTGCTTCATAAACAGACCACATGAAGGCCACATCTTAATCCCTGTTTGATTGTTTGGAAATGAATTGTTGCTTGAATGTCTTGCATCCCGTACAGTGCTTTCATTTTGAGTTGAGTCCTTAACTTCTAAAATATGCAATAAAAATTCTTTACACGTTAACTAGCACATCCAATCCATGTTTCCATGTTAGTTAAATATAAAAGGATATGCTATACATAGTAGTTCAGGAGTGACATGCCAAGCCCTATAAGTGAACTTTTAAAACTCTGTGGTGATTACCTAAAAATTTGAACGTGTATTGGTGTAGTATTCTTCATCCCCTTCATGTTTGAGACGAGCAAATTCAATAGGTTAAGTGTGCATTGGTTTAGGTTCAGTAATCTGTTCTTTCAAATTTAAAATAGAAGTTCATCTTAGCTTTTAATTGAAGAGGCATATTTCAGTTCCTTTCCTCTTTTATTCTAGCATGGGATGGTTATAGTTGTGAATTCTGTGTGTGTTCCTCTCTAGCACATTATTTTTGGCGGGGTGATGTTTTGCTCTAGTCATTTTGCCTTGTTAACATAAAGAATATGAACTAAAAAATGTGAATTGAAGCACGATGATATTTTTGCTATAGCTTTTGGTATTATAAGATGCTGGCAGTGATGATATTTTGTTATAAGTATTAGTATATTGCTTTGCCAATATGGAAATGGAACTGGTCAGTATGCCTGCATACCATAAATATCCTCCATGAATTCAATAGGTGTCTTGTAATATGCCATGCTTAAGTTTGGTAGGTGTTGTAGGGAACGTACACTTAGTCTATGTTATGTGTATCTTCATATGAGTAAACAGATATTAGCAAGTCACGTGCAAAGTTCATTATCGAGTTTGGTTTGTTTTAAATTTTGTGCGTTGTTGTGAGAATATCATAGTTGAATGTATACACGGTGTATGCTCGAACATACATCGTATGTATATAAGTCATTTGGGTTGTTTCGAATTCTACATTATATATATAGTCTTATTTATTGATTATACACTAATCCTTATCTTCTTTTTTCGTGACCATCGCATACGAGTCCGAGAGACTCGTCCTTCCTTCGCATTCGGTGTTGGGCTGAAATCCCAACGCAATCTTCTCGGGTCATCCCATCAGTTAAATGTCCGCAACGGAGGAAAATAGAAAATAAATTAAGGGCCAAAGCCCAATAGACGGAAAGGTTGCGGCCCAAAAATGACCCGGGTCAAAGCCCAACATTAGCACGCCATGGCGATCCATTTAATCTTATTTCAGTCCTCATTTTATTTTGTGCATTTAATCTCATGCTGTTGACTAACATTTTATCTCATGGTCGTATTACTTAGCTAAGATGATTTATAAAGGGGATTAGTATGGGAATTAGTTTTAATAACGGGTAGTTAACCTAAGGAAAATTAACGATTAATTCCATAAGTTTTATTCTTGTCTTTTCATGTTAAAACTATTTATAAAGTCTAATATTCATTTTATTTGGAACAATTGATTTGCAAAATAGCATGACTACATGTTTTAAATAAAGGGAATCATATTTTATCATAAACATTTCAAAACGTCATTAATACGCAAGTATAAATTCAAGTATATTTTATAAAGGGAAAAGTGTTCAAAACACACTCTAACTTTGGCCGAAATTGCTATAACACACTCCAACTTTGCGGGAGTCCTATGACCCCCCTGGACTATTTTTTTGTGTATTATTGAGGGTATTATTGGTGACGTGGACTCAATAATACCCAATATTGAGGACTCACTTTTTTGTCCACGTCACCCAATAATACCCTCAATAATACACAAAAAAATAGTCCGGGGGTCATAGGACTCCCGCAAAGTTGGAGTGTGTTATAGCAATTTTGGCCAAAGTTGGAGTGTGTTTTGAATACTTCTCCCTTTTATAAATAATTCTTCAAGTTCGAATCAATCACACATATATTTAACTAAGAGTTGTTAATAAGAAATAATAAAAAGGAAAAAGAAAACTCACATTGGCTATTTTTTTATATATTCCTAAACTGAAAGATTAGTTAATATTTTATCATTTGAGTTGTTTTAAATATTTATCAAAGTATTGCTTAAATCGGCATCTTTCTCCTGCTTATATACAAACTACTATGTTTTGCAAATCTCATTTTATATAGCATTATTATCTATTCTCATTTAAAGTCTTAACAACCTTTATAAATCTTATTTTAAATAGTATTTGAAGACATCTTTTATGCAAATTATTATTTTCTGTAAGTTCTGTTTTTAAACAACATCATTACATGTTTTCTTTAAAACTTTAGCAATATTTTGTAAGTCATTTTTAGCTTTAATTAATTAACCTAAGTTTGGCCGGATAACCGTAAGTTAACGGATCCTATAGGATGCCTAACCCCTTCCCTTTAGGATAATATAGAACCCTTACCTAGAATCACACTGGTTAAGCAGACTATTAACGGAGGTTAGTTTTACCTTAAGTTAATAATTAGGTGCCCTAATTCACCTTAAAATCAATTAGGTGGCGACTCCTTAAAATCAATTAATAGGAATCACCAATATGTTATACTCTAATTCTGACTCCGGTTAAAATGGGGTATAACAGTACCCAAGAAGAACAAGGGTAAGAGGTTTGGTTCTGGTTCTAGGTCTGGGTGTTTTGATTCGGGTGGAGAGTGGAAATCTGGGAAATAATTTCTTGTAGTGTGGAGTTAATGGAGTCAAAAGCCTTACCGTGAGAATCAACTGTTTCTTGTAGCTGCTTGACGGCCTCGTCCATTGTGCGCAAACGTGTGTTGGGAGCACCATCACCCATTGGTATATGAGGGTCAATGAAAGCACCAATTGTAATGATTTGTGATTATATTCAACTGATAAGGGAGAAATTACAAGATAGCAATTCTCAACTTAGGGAAAACATAGGAAATGATAGATAAAAAAAGAGAAAAAAGAAAAGGGAGATTCCAGAGTGCTAAAACTTTAGCTAAGAAAAATAAGATGCAAGTTCTTTCATGCCCTATTCTAGAGTTCCTTTGTTGTTTATATAGGAGGGTCTTGATCTGGATATTCCTTGACAGCTGGTGCACTATCTGCAATGGTCTTTGGCAGGGGTAGTGGTCCTTTCTTGGCCTTAGGGACCACATACTCATCCAGGTATTTTGAGGATTGTTTGTCCCTGTTGCTGCGCCTCAGTGTACCCGAGTGGTCCTGCGGGTTTGTTACATCCCCACTATGTTAGTATCGGGTGTCCACTAGATACAAAACGAGTTGAGGTGTCTATATGTGCATTTTCAAAATTAGAGTGCTCAGGTTCCAGTTGAGGTAAGTTAAGGTGTGCAATTATGTATTATGCCTTTACAAAATGAATAGATAATCCGAGACATTACACAGGACACTGGGCAGTAAAATTGCTTTATGTGGCATAATGCAAACCATTACATTATACTACCATTAATGGTTTACTTACAAAGTAGGTTACACGTAACTTGACAAATATTCCATACGTCTTAGGTAGCTGACCATTTCATCAAATTTTATATCTTTCAACGCGATTGCTTATTACTAGAAGAGGCCTTGATTTTGACCTTTAACTTTTCTTCTTCAAGCCTTTGTTAGTGCCTGTCCCTTTCTCCTATAAGTCACCCCAAAAGACTTCTAATAAGCTTTTTAAGAGGGATTAGAGCATCTAATCCAATGATAATTTTTTACTAGAGAGTTCTACAGGAGGGTGGAGAATAAAAAAAATATTAACATTAATCAGAGAGTTGTGGGATTTCAGATTTAATGTATACACATAATTTTTTTTTTTTTTACTTATACATAATATAATTTTTCAAAAGATATTCAACTGATCACCCTTCGCCCTTCGGCATGTAATATTATTGAAATTTGACCTTGTAGTACGGTGCTCTAAATTTTGGAATCATAGCCATCGACCAATTCTAACTGATACTTCCACTATTTGAAGAGAATAATTTTGTCTAAATAAATAATGTGCTAAGATTGAAGGTTTTTTTTTTTCGGGGAAGAGTCAAGTAAAATCAACTTACAACTCATATTAGAATTTTGAGGCAGTTCTATGTCTTATTTATTTTCTCTTGTTGGAAAGTTACGTTGAGAAAAATTCATGTAGACAATTTACATCATTCTTTAAAAGAGTGCTGGTTGAAATTTGATTAGAGAGGTATTAGCGCGTTGCTTAGTATTTCAAACTAAAAAAAAAAAAAAAGCGACTAAGTCAAAGAGTGAATCAAAGAGTGCAACTAGCTGGAGTGTGTGACCATTTCATCTAAAAGTTTAGGGAAAAGGGCCTGATTTACCCCTTTACTATTGGAAATAGTCCACATTTACCCCCGGTTATACTTTCGGTGCAAATTTACCCCTACCATTACCTAAGTAGCAATATTTGCCCCCGTTTGGTTTGCAGTCCACCGTGGCAATTAAACTTCCACGTGGCCTGACATTTAGATGAGGTAGCATGCCACGTGACATGCCACCTCACCACCCTCTCCCCTCTCCATTTCTTTCTTCTACCTCCAATCAAAGCCACCTCCAACCACCATTGAAGCCACACAATTTTTGCAAATCAGATTCAAGTAACCACACCACCAACCACCCTCAAACACCGGAAAACCGCCGCAACCACACCACCGCCCATGACCACACCACCAAAACAACCTTAACTCCGGTGAACCCATCTCCACAACTACCACACGCCACTGCCCCGTCCTCCCTCTCTCACCTTTTTGATACACAACACCGCCACCCCCAAGACAACCAAACAACCTTTTTCCCCTTTCTCCTCCATCTCAACCCAAATGAAAAGAACCCATTACCAATCAAAATCTCTACCTTGTCATACCATTTCCCCTCTCAAACCCCAACTCAATCTTCCCACCGTCGCCCTCAAATTCATTCGAAATAACCCTCTTATTTTCAAAACTTCCAGGCATTCAATACCCAAATATTGTATTTTTACACAATGATGAAACCCTTTTTCTTAATCTTGCACATTATCGTAAAGATTTAGCAGAAAGATTAGCAATGATGTTAATGCTTACAAGAGTTAAAAGACATTCTTTTATGTTATTGAAAGATTTAAACTTTTTATCTAAAAGTATCTTCAGATTTGTCAAATGGGTTTAAAGAATTTTAATGGTTGTGAGGTTTTTGGGTTGGAGTTAGATAAATAGACAGTATCCAGGTAAAGTGATAGTAGTGGCGGTTATGGTGATTCCGGTGATATGGGTTAGTGAAAAAGAAGATATAATTGTTGGAGGAGATGGTGGTGGGGTGTGGCTTCAAGGGTGGTTGGAGGTGGCTTTGGTTGGAGGTAGAAGAAAGAAATGGAGAGGGGAGAGGGTAGTGAGGTGGCATGTCACGTGGCATGCCACCTCATCCAAATGTCAGGCCACGTGGAAGTTTAATTGCCACGGTGGACTGTCATCCAAACGGGGGGCAAATATTGCTACTTAGGTAACGGTAGGGGCAAATTTGCACCGAAAGTATAACGGGGGGTAAACGTGGATTATTTCCAATAGTAGAGGGGCAAATCAGGCCCTTTTCTCAAAAGTTTAATATGTTAACAGAGAGTATACTTTTAATTACTTATATTCTCAACACAAGTCGATATATTCCGTTGAAGAGGATTGATCCTCTCACTACCCAATGATACTAAATCAGGGAGGGGCATGAATGAGAGTTGAGTGGAGCCAGGTCCCTACATTTTAGGGCTTGGTTGCAGATATCTTGGGTCGTGAACTTTGAGCGTTCACCTAGTCATGAGGGGCTAGAGGATGTATCGAAGGCCTGATGCATTGGTGTGAAATAGCCAAAATGGTGTACGTAGAGAAGAAAGCCAAGAAAGTGTATTTTAATATTAAAATTATAATATTAAAGTGTATTATTTTAGTGGGTATAAATTAATAAGAAAGCGGTCGGTCATTATTTTTTGGTGTAACTCATGTAACCTCTAATGTCATAATCTTCCACTAATTATCCGCTAAAGTTTAAATTTTATAACCACAAACTCATGTTCCACAATATTATTATCCCACTACCTTGTTAATTAATGAAAGAATTTATACACCTATAAATAGTCGCGTTTTCATCCTTGTGTTGGTGACTGATAAATGTGGCAAATTACGTAGTGTGTATGAAAAAGTGAGGTTGGTATAGTGAAAAAGAAAGTTGAGAGAAGAGAAAAAATCTAAGCCTCCAATTTATTCACTACAAAAGTGAAATTTATTTGTTGACGGAAAATGCTCCTTATAAGTTGTTTTTGCTTAATAAAATGGCCCCGACTTTGGATTGATAACATATTTACTCAAATGTATTTGTGTAATTAATTCAAGTATTATTTGCAAAATGAATAGATAATCCGATACATTATACAGGAGACTTGGCAATAAGTGATTGCTTTATGTGGCAAAATGCAAATCATTATATTATATTTACCTTAACGTTTACTTACAGAGTAGAGTTACACGTAACTTGACAAATATTCCATACTTCTTAGGTAGCTGACCATTTCATCAAACAACTGAGTTGAGTTCTATAACAGAGTCAATTTTATATCTTTCAACGCGATTGCTTTTATTATTAGACGAAGAGGCCCTGATTTTGACCTTTTTACATCTTCAAGCCTTTGTTAGTGCCTGTCCCTTTCTCCTATAAGTCATCCCAAAAGACTTCTCATAAGCTTTTTAAGAAGAAAACAAAAGAGGGATTACAACATCTAGTCCAATGATAATGTTTTACTAGAGAGTTCTAAACGAGGGTGGAGGATAAAAAATATTAACATTGATCAGAGGTTGCGGAATGGAAATTAGCTAAAAATATTCAAGATTTAATGTATATGCATTGAAAAGTACTATTTGACTTATATACACAATATAATTTTCAGGTGAAAGATGTTCAGCTGGATACCCTTCACATTTAATGAAATTGAAATTACTTTTTTTATTATTGAAATTTGAACTCGTAATACTATGCTCTAAATTTTGGAATCTTGGCCATCGACCTTTGTAACTGATACTTCCACTATTTGAAGAGACAAATTTTGTTTAAATAACTAATGTGCTCGATTAAAGTTTTTTTTTTTTTTTTTTTTTTTGGGGGGGGGGGGGGGGGGGGTGTGTGGTGGTGGAGGTGGATAAGAGTCAAGAAATATCAACTTACAACTTATTTTAGGAATTTTGAGGCAGTTTTATGTCTTAATTCTTTTTTCTTGTTGGAAAGTTAGGTTGAGAAAAATTCATGTAGAGTATTTACATAATTCTTTAAAAGACGCGCTGGTTGAAATTTGATTAGAGAGGTATCAGCGCGTTGCTTAGTATTTTCATTTAAAAAAAAAAGTGAGTGAGTCAAATTTCTCCATGTAGAAAATAAAGAGAGTCTAGTTATTATTATTACTAGTATAATAAGTGTAATATAATTTTCCTTTATAGAAACGGAATTAAACGGGCGTTCATTCTTTGCCTTGTTCCTAATTAGTTTATTTGTTTAATTAATCTTCCTCAATTTGGTATGTTCTGAATTATTTAATTTCATGAGTCTTGTGGCTTGCTTTGCGTTGAATGCTTTTACTTTGTTGTTTCTTTATTAAATTCAATTGGCACACGTTGAAAAATGTTAAACTAGCCACTATAATAAGTCATAAAAAAAGGTAGAAATTCAATGAATGAGATAATCATATGGTATCTGCTCAACTAATCTCCCCACCAAACTCCAGGATAAAAAATAAAAAAAAAAAAAAAAAAAAACGGAAATCCTCAGGAGTGAGATTGAATATGTCTCCAAATCGACAGCCAAATAATTAAAATGTTGGGTTTAGACTATTGTATCACTAGTTTGAATTTTAGTGATTAATTTCACGGTCTGTTGCTTGCTCTCTCATTAGAGTTTTATGAAAAGACTAGCAATATTTTGTGAGGTTTGAATTCTTTTGTACCTTGAAGACTAAAGTAAAAGGTTGTCTTTTTGGGGCAAAATTCATGTGTCCAATAATAAAGGGATTTAAGTGCCAACACGATTGGATAAATACTATTTATTGAGAAAAAAGCTTTTAGAACAACGATCATAAAAAGAAAACAACTTTGTATGTACTTTTATTCTCTGCTAAGAGAGAGAGAGAGAGAGAGATTATTCATTGTATAGGTTAAATAATTCATTTAAAAAAAATAAAGTTTGTGTATTTATGTTCTACATATGAAGAATTATAAGACACAAGTTTCAAATTACTTAAAAAAGATACATAAGAAATAATAATCAAATAAAAATATTTGATTTTTAAATAGTAATAGTATCATAAAATGTTCAAGATGATGTTATAGAATTGGTACACCCTCATTCCATTTATGTGATATACTTTCCATTCAAGATTGTGTCAAAAAGAATGTCATATTTCTTTATTTAAAAATAATTCAGCTTAAATTTTCTCAATTGATCTTAAATAAAGTGATCTATAACCAACAAAAACATATGACGCGAGTAAAATCATACCATATTGGGATAATACATAAAGACTAAATTAAAAACTTCTACAAGAACAGTTAAAAATATGCGGGATTTTGTGATTACTTATAATAGTTCGAAGTAGTATAATTACTTCTTTTTATAACTATCTCTATTGCTAACATTTTGCAAGTAGACATTCAATGTACTGAAGGAGATTATGAGGAAAATGTTTTAACACATTTCTCATTATGAAAAGAAAAAGATAGACTGAAACTAATACCACTGTAAGTGTTGTAGGCCAATTATGGTCCCATTTTTCCGAAACTATAAGGTGAAACTGTTTTTTTTTTTTTTTTTAAAAAGTTGGTAATTTGAAAACTTCAATATATATTTTTGTTCAAGTTTTGAGAGTTGTGTGCTCAATACGTATAGACGTATAATGGTACTATTGTATTAGTTTTCAACCAGAGACTATGAAAATCAGTCAATCACTAAACCATAGTCCATAGGTCCCCTTTTTTCCGAAAATAAGGTGAAATTTTTGGCCAAACGTGTTTGTCTAATAATTTTTACAACAACAAAAAAAAAAAAAAAAAAAAAGAGAAAAGGTTATTTCAAGACTTTGAACTTTTGACCTTTTGGCAAAAACTATCAGACAAACACAATCAAACTTGAACAAAAAAAATTAGCCAAAAATATTCTGCACCTTTTATTGGAAACAAACGCCACGACTCAAACCGAGCTTTACCCTTATGACATACTCCCTCCAGTCCTTTTTAGTTGAATTTTTGCTTTTTTAGTTTTTTGCACACCTATTAAAAAAAACAATTTTTGAACATTAATTGAAAATGTTATCGATTATATTGACCTTTATATTTCTCAAGTTTACTCATAGAAAATTTTATTAGATCATTTATTAGGAAGGGTAACCTTGAAAAAAAGTTAATACATTCCTCCTTTTTTTTAAAAACACCACTTATTAAGTAAAAAGTGTGTTTAGCTTGGGCACACCCTTAAAAAACTATTCACTTTAGAAAGTAAGGAGTATTTTTACTAACTTACCTTAATCAAATGCCTTGAGAAAGAAATATATCTTTAATGGTTTTTTGGGTATGTAGAACTTCATTTATTTAAATAAGGGAAAAACTAAAACAGAAAAAAAAAAAAAAAAAAAAAAAAAACCAAAACTTTCTTAATTTTGTGAAATACCACTTATTTTGAACCAAAATGAAAAAGTAAAAACACCATTTATTATGATTTATGAACCAAAGGGATTAAATTAATATCAACATCGAATACGTATCAATTTTTATCGAAAAACCTTAAAATATTTGGTCTTGTTTACCCCGAATTTAGGTAAAAATTGAATTTATAAGTGAGGTATAGGATATGTGGATAACTTTAATCTATTTTGGGTTTATGAGAAGTATTTATGGATTTGCGTGCTATAATATGTATATATGAATATATATCAATGCCTTGAATATGTTGCTATAAATGATTAAGCTAATGGTGTTAGAAGAATAAGCAAAAACCACAAAGATCCACTGATTCGGACTAAAGAGAGAGAGAGAGATAATGCTTTAATATATATATTTGCTATTACAATGTTCTAGATCTCAAAAAGCCAACCCCTAAAAGTAGGGAAATGTCCTCTATTTATAGTTTTGCCTCATGGGCCTTTCATACTACACAAAGCCCTTTTGGAATAAAGAAACCCTAAAAGGATAAGATAGGACCGTACGGTCTGACACCCGTACGGTTGTCAGTACAAAATGGCAGAACGGTCTTGACGCGTGGGCCGTTCAAAGTAATGGTAAACCGGACTAACGACCACGTTCAATCCGGACACAGAGAAACCGGGCTAATGGCCACGAGAACTTGACTTGGCGAAACCGGGCTAACGGCAACGCAGAGTTTGGTCCGGAGACACCGGACCAACAGATTTACTTCTCTTTTCTCGGATCAGCCACATCTGGTACAATCCCCGGTTTGAAGAAAAGATTGATCATACTCGTGCTCATTTGATCTTACTCCCGGCCCTGGTGTCACAGGTCTTGCGCATATCCGGTTTTTACCGTATACAGATAGTCCCCATACTTTCCGGACCGTAGTTTTACCGGAGTAACGGGAAGTGGATAAGTCACAAAATTGGCGGTTTCACAAGGTCGCTCTTATCTTTAAATTTTGGCGGGAATAGTTATATCACGTCCCTCTGCCATCAGCCACGTGTCTCATCCCGAATGGCCGATTTCGATAACCGCCGTAACGCACGTCTCTTCAAATCATGTCTCATTAATTGTGGGACACGTGGCACCCCCGGTTGGCTGACCTCTGTAACCGTTATAGTCCCCCATGCATAGATAAGGCTTTTAACCCTCTCATTTTACCACTTTCACTTCTTCACCTTCTTACTTCCACTTCTGATCGTTTTCCTCTCTCATTTTCTTGTTTCAATCGTGATCATCTCCTTTTCTTACTTGTTTTGATCGTAAAAATAGACCAACTTTGCCAACTTCTCCATTGCTGTTCTTTGACTGAAAGTGTTGTTGTATTTCTTCTTTCATCTCGTCATTTTGAACTTTTTTTTCAACTGCCTCTTCAATCCTTCTTACACTTTCAACTTGTTTCGTATCCTACTTCGAATTCATCAATCTCCTTTTCCATATCTTCTAAATGTCTGCCAACACCGAAACTACCTCCCAGGATGTTCCCTAGGTTTCTTCTCAAGGAGCCGAGCCAACCTCACAACCCAAGGGAAAAGCCTTCATTGAATTTACCGCTTCGGACATAGTACCGTCCAAACCCAACTACAACAAAGAATTTGAAGCCGAGAAGCCTTCTCTGGTTGCAGATAGAGTGTTCGATGTAAGGCGATATCCTTCGTCTATTACCGAGGACAAACTTGATCAGGTCCGGGCTTATTGCGGATGGGATAACCATCTGGTGCAAGTGTTCGCCCCCGAGCCCGACGAATCTATCACCGATCATAGGGAAGGCTTCTTGTATGTTTACACCTATCCCTTCACACTCAAGCTCAACCCTTCGATTGACCTGGTTATTTTGGATATGTGCCGGACATACAACGTGACCTTAGCCAAAATTGGTCCGATAATCTGCAGGACTATGGCTTGCCTCCGGCTGTTGGCCAACAATGTAAAAAGTGAATTTACGATGACACATTTCATCCGTTTATATTCCCCGAGGCTATTCCGGGGGGGCGTGATAAAGCTCGCCAAGTGAGGTCGGAACCCGATCTTTTCGAAGATGGATGAAGACAGAGACCGAGTTGGTTAGAGCGCTACATCCGGGTGAGGACCACGAACATTATTCCGGCTGATTATATGCCCTTTCCGGAGAGGTGGAACGATAATCGTAAGTTTCTCAATTCTCCCTTCAATAATTAATCTTGAATGCTTTGTCACACTTGCTCCCTTGTATTCACACGATTTATCCCCTTCTCTCTTTATATCAGCCGTGGCATGGATACCTCCGGCTGTCTGGAATATGAATGAATGGGTTGGAGCACTCCTCGATCAACACACCCATGAACAATGGACATGGGGGAACCTGTCGTGTGGCCGATGGGTCGCTCAAAATCACGGTAATATTCAGCTTGAATTTGAATACATTGTATCTTCTACTTTTTCCTTTTCTTTTATAATCTCTTCGGTATTCAGGTTTACCCAAAGGCTAGGTGGAGCCAAGACCGGAGCCAGCAGCCGAGCTTGTTACGCCGATACCTAAATTTGATTCAACAGGGACATCTCGTCTTATTGCTACTGCCAATAAAAGGCGGAGAAAACCCTCGGACCAAGGGCAGAAACCGAAGAAGAGGGCAAGGAGCATTGTTCGGACTCTAAGGGATGAAATCGAGCCCGGTTTCATTATTCGAAGAGTCGGTGTGGCCTCCTCTATTGCCTCTGTTCCGGAGGAGGAAGACACCATTCCGTCATTTCCTTCAGTCGAGGAAGGACCTTCAGCTCCGGCTTTGCACACAGGTGGGGAAGAAGTTCTTTAGCCGACTCCTCTAAGGTCAATTGAATACGTTGACATTTCAGGTGATGCTTCATCTAAGGAGACTCCCCTGCAAAGGACTAGAAGATCCGGGCTTGCTTCGACTGCTGAAGCCGAACAAAGAGCTGAGTCGGTCCCTGATACCGAGGCTCCAATGGATACCGGCCCACTGCCCGGTAGTGACCCAGCTGCAACATCCGAGGCACCTGCCTCCGCTGGGGCTGCTCCAACTTCTCCTGCGCCGAGGTTGGATAACCTCGATGACATGTTCTCGGATACACCGCCTGCAACCGGGGAAGTAGCCAGTTTCGGACATCTCCCTATCCCACGGGTCACGAGGGCAGCTAGCCTGTCCAACGAAATTGGTTCAACAGAAATCCTAGTATGTGTCTTCCCGGCCCCGAGCGTGGAATCGAGGAGGACAAGGTCGGCCGTGGTTACCGTCCCCGAGGATTGCAGTTTCTTGTCCCATCCTGTGGGAATTGCAAGCTATCTGAGGCCCCTCATCTCAGATTTAGATAAACGGAAGATGGCCGAAGTCCCCTGGCAGAGTCTCATTAACGAAGGCATGCACGCGGGCAACCGGGTAAGCTTATCACCCAATCCTTCCATAATTCAATGTGAACTTTGGCTTCGGTTTTATCTAAGTTTAACTTCTCGTTTCTTTTACAGAGTGTGGTGCTCGTCAATGAGGCCTTTATCCGTGCTCAGCAAGAGGTTGACGACCTTAAGGGCCAGCTGGATGCCCAGGGTTGGGAAACGGAGAAGTTCCAGCACCTTCTGCAAGTAAAGGAGGATCAATTGAACCGGGCAGCTGCCTTTTCCAACCTTCAACCCGAATTCGAAGCGGCGAATGCCGAAAATCTTAGTTTAAAAGCTAAGTTAGCCGGAGTAGTTGAAAAGAACCGGCTCCTGGAAGCGGATAAGGTCGGCCTCAGCCAAGATAATGCCCGTTTTTTCGAGGCTCGGTGAACTCGAGGCCACCATCTCCCAACTCCGACGTGAGCTTGATCCGGTCAAGACTGATGCCGTGAAGTTAGACGAGAGGCATAGGCTGCTTGAATCTGAGAATACCGGGTACAAGGACAAGTTGAGGGTTTTTTAACAGAAAGCCGAGGATAGGGCCCGGATATGCGGCGAGCTCAAAACCAAATTTGAGGGGACGGCCGAGGCCAATGACATTCTAAAGGCCAAGCTTAAGTCGACAACTCAATTTTAAAGAATCCTCGATGAAGAGAGGTCGAAATTAGTGGCTAAATTGGCCCAAGCTGAGGCCAACTTAGCTGAGTCTCTTAAGAATGTGGAGGCTGCCGAGGCTCATACCACGATTGCGGTTGAGTATGAATGGTGGAAGTCCCGGAGGCCTCCCTTGAGCAAGCCCAACAAGGATTTAGGGACCTCCCGGCCCTGATACTCGAAGCCAGAACGATCGAGGAGGAAGCCAAAAGATCCCTCGATACCGATTCTGAGAGAACAGTATCCGAGCACTCCGGCTCCAGTCGCACTGGGTAGACCAGGGCCTGCACTGGCCTTTATTTTGCCTTTTTTGGCTCGTTTTTATTTTTTAACTTTGTAGAAATTTT
This sequence comes from Lycium ferocissimum, assembly GCF_029784015.1. NCBI lineage: Eukaryota > Viridiplantae > Streptophyta > Magnoliopsida > Solanales > Solanaceae > Lycium > Lycium ferocissimum. The sequence goes on along the minus strand of NC_081344.1, from coordinate 12,906,243 downwards.
GGATGTAAAAAACCTTCATCTATGGAATGTGCATTTTTCTTTCCGATTCTCTTCATTCTTTTATCTAAATGCTTGTTATGACTTTTGCCCTAATCGTCAATCCCGTTAAAGAACAAACAAAGGCTCGGAGTTATTTTTCCAGACTGTGCCTAAATATTGGCTTTTTTCTTCGTCCGATATATTTCGTCCGGAGATTTGATCGAGTGGTTTGCCCGTGGAACTTATTTATGCTCTGTGAATTCAGACGTCTTCGAATCACGTTAGGCATTTTAGGGCCGATATTTTTCGACAGTTCACTTATCATAGATTAGGTTCGGACACCTGAATCCCTGCCTTACCAATTTTTGATATAGCAGTCCCCATTCGAGGGTGTTAAAAGATTTTGGCTCGGTTCAATGCGACGTTATTACCTTTGTCGAATTTCGACTATAGTCCCTGGTGTAAGGTGTTTAGATAAAACGATGCCGAATTTTGGCGGTAATCACCGGTGTAGGGTGTTTAACAAGAAGACACATCCAACATGAAATTTTAATGATCTTTATATTGTAAGTATGCACGTACATGATATGAAGACTTCGTCCGTTTTCTTTTATTTTTGCTGTAGCAAATACTAAGTGGACACGATTTGTTCTGATCGTTTGGTCCTTATATCGAAACCTACTACGGAAGGTCCGGTTTTGGACAAAGGTGAGATATGAAATTTCGAGGACTTCTCCGGAGTAGCACCTAACAGCATTCACTTGCTTTGTTGAGCTGCTTCGTTTTCTATTAACCGAGCTAAGCCTCGATGTGGGTATAGTAGTCCCCTAGTGTTTATCCGAGCTGCATGACGGGTAAGCACTATCAAGTCCTCACTCGTAGGGTATAGCCCCGAGTTTCTGGGCACTTGTCCTCGTTTTTATCAAGCAACACGTTGTACTTGTTGCCTCATTAAAAACCTTGTCGGAAAACGCATTTTGGGACAAAATCGTACTAAGGAAAAGAGTGCAACACGTGTTTTCAGACCTAACACCTAACTTCATGCAGTACTCGACTTCCTGCAAAAAAGAAAGATTAACAAAAAATAAACACAAGGATAGGTGTCCATACCTTAGCAGTAGTATCTCTTCAAATGAGCCACATTCCAGTTATTGCGCAACCGTTGTCCGTCCATGGATTCTAGCTGATACGACCCTTTACCCGTTATTCCGGTTATCTTGTACGGCCCTTCCCAGTTCGGACCCAATTTTCCATCGTTGGGATTCTTGGTGTTCAAAGTAACTTTCCGAAGCACCAAGTCCCCAACTTGAAAATGTCAAAAATTGGCCCTCCGGTTGTAGTACCTTTCCATTCTCTGTTTCTGAGCTGCAATACGGACCAACGCATTTTCACGAAGTTCATCCATAAGGTCGAGTTTTATAGCCATGGCCTCCTCGTTTGACTCACCGGTAGTGTATCTGAATCGGAGACTCGGTTCACCAACTTCTACGGGGATAAGGGCTTCGGCCCCGTAGACCAACGAGAAAGGCGTTTCTCCCGTGCTTGATTTTGATGTGGTTCTGTAAGCCCACAACACCTCCTTTAGCACTTCCCTCCAGTGATGCTTCGATGTTTCAAGTCTTTTCCTTAGATTTTAAATTATTGTTTTATTCGTGGATTCTGCCTGTCCGTTTGCACTTGGGTGATATGGAGTTGATACAATTTTCTTGATCTTCAACCCTTTGAGGAAATCATTGACTTTGCTGCCAATGAACTGAGGACCGTTATCACAAGTTATCTCGGTCGGGATGCCGAAACGACAAATAATGTGGTCCCATATGAAGTCAATAACGTCCTTTTCTCTAATCTTTTCGAAGGCTTATGCTTCAACCCATTTGGAGAAATAGTCAGTCATAAACAAAATAAAACGGGCCTTGCCTGGTGCCCATGGCAGAGGACCAACAATGTCCATTCCCCACTTCATGAAGGGCCAAGGTGATATCGCCGAATGTAGCAAATCCCCGGGCTGATGAATCATCAGGGCATGTCTTTGACACCCATCACATTTCTGGACAAAATTCTTTGAATCCTCCTCCATCCGGTTCCAATAATAATCGGCTCTGATAATTTTTCGAACTAAGGCTTCTGCACCGGAGTGATTACCGCAGGTCCCCTCGTGGACCTCTCTCATCACATAATCGGTTTCTCCGGGACCCAAACACTTGGCCAGGGGCCCGAAGAAAGACCGTCGATACAATTGGTCGTCTATTAAGCAGAACCGTGCTGCTTTTGTCCTTAGTGACCGTGATTCTTTTGGGTCACTCGGGAGCTTTCCATCTTGCAAGTAGTCAATGTATTTGTTGCTCCAATCCCAAGTTAGACCCATCGTGTTTATTTCAGCATGCCCATTTTCTACCGCCGAATTCATCAACTGCACTATAGTGCTGGAGTTGATTTTTTCCCCTTTGACTGAAGAGCCGAAATTGGCCAATGCGTCAGCTTCGCTGTTCTGCTCCCTAGGTTCATGCTGCACGGTCCACTCTTTAAAACAGTGTAGTATCACTTGGATTTTCTCCAGATACCTTTGCATTCGTTCATTCTTAACCTCGAAGACGTCGTTTACTTGGTTAACGACCAAGAGAGAGTCGCATTTTGCCTCGATTATTTCGGCCCCCATACTCCGAGCTAATTTCAAACCTACAATCATAGCCTCATACTTGGCTTCATTGTTAGTCAATTTAATAGTTCTAATCGACTGTCTAATGGTATCCCCAGTGGGGGTTTTAAGGACGATGCCTAGCTCGGAACCTTTTAAGGTTCGAGGCCCCGTCCGTGTGTAAAGACCAAATACCCGAAGCCTTTCCCGAGGTTAGCAGAAGTTCTTTCTCAACCTCGGGGATCATAGCCGGGGTAAAATCTGCCACAAAATCGGTTAAGATTTGGGACTTAATGGCCGTCCGGGGTTTATATTCGATATCATATCCGCTAATCTCTACGGCCCATTTGGTCAGTCTACCCGACAATTCCGGTTTATGCATGATGTTCTTTAGAGGATAAGTAGTTACTACGCATATCAGATGGCATTGAAAGTAAGGTTTGAGCTTTCTTGAAGCACTTACCAATGCCAGAGCCAACTTTTCAAGGTGGGATAACGGGTCTCCGCATCCCCTAAAGTTCTACTCACATAATATATAGAGAATTGCGTACCTGATTCTTCTCGGACCAAAACACCACTTATCGCTACCTCAGATACGACAAGGTAGAGAAACAACTGCTCATTCTCCTTCGGTGTGTACAGCAGAGGCGGGCTAGACAAGTACCTTTTTAATTCCTGCAAGGCTCTTTGGCATTCCGGTGTCCAAACGAAGTCATTCTTCTTCCTTAATAAGGAGAAGAAACGATGACTTTTATTCGAAGATCTCGATATGAACTGACTCAGCGCTGCTATCCTTCCGGTAAGCCTCTGCACTCCTTTGATGTTATTTACCACCTCAATATCCTCGATGGCTTTGATCTTTTTTGGGTTAATTTCAATTCCCCGGTTGGACACCATGAAACCCAAGAACTTGCCCGATCGGACATTGAAGGCATATTTCTCTGGGTTAAGCTTCATGTTGTATTTACGGAGTACATCGAAAGTTTCCTGCAAATGTTTCAAATGGTCCTCTGTTTCCAGGGACTTGACTACCATGTCATCAATATAAACTTCCATTGTTTTCCGTATCTGTTCTTTGAACATCCCATTAACTAGGCGTTGGTAAGTTGCACCGGCATTTTTTAATCCGAAGGGCATGACATTGTAACAGTAAGTCCCGTACCGAGTATAAAGAATGTTTTCTCTTGGTCCTCCGGGTGCATCCGAATTTGGTTGTACCCGGAGTAAGCATCGAGAAAACTCCGTCGCATTGATCATTCTATCGATGTGAGGCATCGGAAATGAATCCTTCGGGCATGCTTTGTTTAAATCCTTATAATCAACGCACATTCTAAATTTATACCTTTTTTCGGCACCACCACTACGTTAGCTAGCCAGTATAGGTATTTTATCTCCCGGATAGAGCCTATATTCAAAAGCTTTGTTACCTCATCCTTTACGAAGGTGTGTTTTGGCTTTGCCATGGGCCTCATCTTCTGCTTCACCGGGGGAAATCTCCCGTCAAGACTGAGCTTGTGAGTCGTCACTTCCGGTGGCACACCTGTCATATCTATATGGGACTATGCGAAACAATCGGCATTAGCTTAAAGAAACTTAATTAACTTGTTCCTGAGCTCCGAGGTTAACCCGGTGCGCAGGTATACCTTTCTATCCGGTAGATATTCGAACAAGTTGACTTGCTCCAGCTCCTCTACTGTAGACTTGGTTGCATCCGAGTCATCCGGCAAGACGAATGATCTGGGTACACCGAAATCATCCTCTTCATACCCCGAGTCCGACCCCTTCTGCTCCGCTGTCGAACCCGTACACTTTAGTTGCTATTTAGAGTCCTTGCCACCGACTGACCCATCATCTTTTGGATCCGATTTTTTGGGAAAGAATAGCGCTTCCTCGACCGCGAACATCTCCCTTACAGCGGGCTGTTCACCTCAGATGGTTTTTATCCCCTCCGGTGTTGGGAATTTTAACAGCTGATGTAATGTCGATGGCACAGCCCTCATGCTATGTATCCACAGTCTGCCAAGCAAAGCATTATACTTCATATCCCCTTCGATGACATAGAACACCGTCTACTGAATGGTGCCGTCAATGTTGACCGGCAAAGAAATCTCCCCCTTCGTGGTTTCACTCGCCATATTGAACCCACTAAACACTCGGGCTACCGGTACAATCTGATCGAGTAGCCTTAGCTATTCTACCACTCTACACAGGATGATATTGGCCGAGCAACCTAGGTCAATCAAAATACGTTTAACTTGTGATTTAAAAATAAGAATAGAAATTACCAACACATCATTGTGTGGTTGCATGATGCCTTCTGCATCTTTGTTGCTGAAGGAGATGGAACCCTCGGGCACGTAATCCCGGCTGCGCTTCTCACGTACAACGATAACCTTTGTCTGTTTCATTATCCGTCCTCGAGGAGCGTCTGTACCTCCGATTATCATGTTGATTATATGCTGAGGTTCCACCGGTTCGGCCTGTTTGTGGGACTCCCTTTCCTTATAGTGGCTTTTAGCTCGTTCACTCAGGAATTCTCGAAGGTGACCATTTTTCAGTAACCGAGCCACCTCTTCCCTTAATTGGCGACAATCTTCAGTTCTGTGCCCATGAGTTTCGTGGCACTCACACATCACGTTCGGATCCTGTTGACCCGGATCTGATCTCAGTGGTCTCGGCCATCTTGCTTCTGCGATACGGCCAATGGCCGAGATGAGATCCGAGGTATTGATGCTGAAGTTGTACTCCGATATCCTCGGTAGGTCTTTGTTGCTAGCCGAACTCCCGGCATCACTTTTAAATGATAGACCTCGACTGTTCGACAGGCGCTCAATCAGTTTATCATCCCAACCGGAGAATTGACTGGGGCCAACCCTTGATTTTTCCGACCTGAAGCTTGGCTTTTCCGAATGAGAGTATGGCCGATACCTTTCCCTCGATGGTCTTGACTCCGGCTCGTAATTTTTCCTCGATCTCTCAGAGCTTTTGCTCAAATTTATGGGCCCCGGGGAAAGTTTGAGTTGGTCATCCTCTACCGGAATCTTCGATTCGTATTTGTTATGGGCATCCACCCAGGTCACAGCCTCGTATTCCAGCAAGTTTTCTTTTAGTTTAAACGAGGCCGTCGAGCTTCGAGGATTAAGCCCTTTGGTAAAAGCTTGTGTAGCCCATTCCTCCAGAACCGGAGGGAGCTCCATCCACTCCCTTTGGAACCGGTTGACAAATTCATGCAACAACTCATCGTCCCTTTGGGCTACACAGAAAATATCCGCCTTCCGAGCCTGCACCTTTTTAGCTCCAGCATGGGCTTTTATGAACGCATCCGCGAGCATTTCGAAAGAAGTGATTGAATGCTCGGGTAGATGGTCGTACCAAGTCAATGCTCCCTTCGATAGGGTTTCCCCAAACTTTTTCAACAACACGGACTCAATTTCATCCTCTTCGACGTCATTTCCTTTTATGGCACAGGTGTATGAAGTCACATGCTCCTGTGGGTCCGTTGTGCCGTCATATTTCTGGATATCCGGTATTTTAAACCTCTTCGGGATCAATTTCAGAGTCGTCCTTGGAGCAAAAGGCCTTTGAATGTACCTGTTTGAATCCGGTCCTTTTAGAATAGGCGGAGCCCCCGGGATCTGATCCACCCGAGAGTTATATGTTTCCACCCCTTCTCAGTTGAGTCTACCCGCTTTACCAATGTTTCGAGTATTCTCAGAACTTCGGTGGATGAACTGGCTCCCGATCTATTGCTCTCGACTATCCGTGTTTCGTCCCTTCTCGGTTCGGCGACGCCTTTCGACCTCTCCGGGGTAGCTTTATCATTTTTACTTTGTAGCTGAGCTATTGCGATTCCTTGTTCGGCGATGGCGGTTCTCTGTTCCTGCAACATTTCAAAAATTAAACGTAAGTTAACCTCATCCGGGTATCCGTACTTTCCGCCTTGTGCCGGGATAAAGTAATTAAATTATGAGTATTTAAGGGATCGATGCCGGCCGGGGGTGGCATTCTCCTGGTTCACGGTGTTCTGCCGGTTAAGGCTTTCCCTCGAATCAACAGAATTTGGGTCGATGGGATCTGTTGGTAGGTCCCGTAGCCCACTGTTCTCGTTTTCGGCCACAATCTCGTTGTTGTTGATATGACCAGATCACCCACTGCTTGCCATTTGGTCCGTTTTCATAGAGATCAAAGAAAAGATTTCTTAATCCAACGGGTAGAAAATAGAAGCCAAGATTAAAAAACCACTATTATCCTTGCCTCACGGTGAGCGCCAAACTGTTTACCCCGAATTTAGATAAAAATTGAATTTATAAGTGAGGTATATGATATGTGGATAACTTTAATATATTTTGGGTTTATGAGAAGTATTTATGGATTTGCGTGCTATAATATGTATATATAAATATATATCAATGCCTTGAATATGTTGCTATAAATGATTAAGCTAATGGTGTTAGAAGAATAAGCAAAAACCACAAAGATCCACCGATTCGGACTAACGAGAGAGAGAGAGAGAGAGAGAGAGAGAGAGAGATGCTTTAATATATATATATTTGCTATTACAATGTTCTAGATCTCAAAAAGTCAACCCCTAAAAGTAGGGAAATGTCCCTTATTTATAGTTTTGCCTCATGGTCCTTTCATACTACACAAAGCCCTTTTGGAATAAAGAAACCCTAAAAGGATAAGATAGGACCGTACGGTCTGACACCCGTACGGTTGTCAGTACAAAATGACAAAACGGTCTTGACGCGTGGCTGTTCTGCAGCTGGTAAACCGGACTAACGGCTACGTTCAATACGGACACAGAGAAACTGGGCTAACGGCCACGAGAACTTGACTTGGCGAAACCGGGCTAACGCAACGCGAGTTTGGTCCGGAGACACCGGACCAACATTTACTTCTCTTTTCTCGGATCGCCACATACGGTGCAATCCCCGGTCTGAAGAAAAGACTGATCATACTCGTGCTCATTTGATCTTACTCCCGGCCCTGATGTCACCGGTCTTGCGCATATCCGATTTTTACCATATACAGGTTTCTTTTCTTACAATTTATAGGTAACCGATTTCGTGAAGGATTCTTCTAAAGATGATGGAGGGACGGAAGGTTCGTCCCAGCACTAATCTAGTCTTAGAGTTAACTACTCCTTTAAGGAGTTTATAATGGTTTCTTTTAAATTTCAAATTGATAACAAAATGAGTAAATAAACATTTATGCAGTTTGTTAATTACTATAAGAAGCTTATTGCTGAATATCCCGCCACGTAATTAAGCTTCCCATGTTTGCTGATTAAGTGTTTCTTATTTGTTTACTTTCGTTGACATAAAATGAAAAAATAGAGATAATGGTCAAAAAAACACATATGAACTATCATTTTTTCACGAGTTTCACACTCTAACTATCAGTTGTTCTCTTACCTACCTAAATTATCATTATCTTTGTATTAAAATACACCAAAGCTGACTAGGCCAAATATTTGAGAATAATCGCCAGCAGACGCGTGAAAGCTCATTTTGTCCATTAAAATTTGTCACATGGCATATGTAACTGCTAATTGAGCTTACTAGTTAATTTTTTTTTTCTATTTTCCACTTAAATCTTTTAAATCCCTCTCCTCTCCCCTTCTTTTTCTCAGCCCCTTTTCTTCATAATTTCTCCTTCTTTAATCAGCTTTGCACCTTCACAAGAATTGTCACAAAACCAGATCAACTGAACGTTGATTTTGTCTAAATTTGGGTGAAAAACTCTAACGTAGAACTATTTGATCCCCTGGTGATAATGGATTCCGATTTCGCTCCAGAGAGTGGGTCTAAAGGGTCAGGTTCACAAACAGATTTTGGATTTGCTTTCAATGATAGCAATTTCTTGGATCGAGTCATGAGGATTGAGATTGTATCTAACCTACATAATTCAAAATTTCACTTTTAGTGACATTGTTGATTGAGCCCCAAAAGCGCAAGCGTAGAAGAGAAGAAATCAAGAGAGGAAATGGTTTGCTTTTCAGAATTTTAACAAACCCTAATTTTAAAATCAGAAAAGCAAACCAATTTTCTCTATTTGATTTCTTCTCTCCCATGCTTGTGTTTCTGGGCTCAATAAAAGATGCCACCAAAGCCTTCATCATTAATTTTGAATTCAGGAAAGTCGGGTACAATTTCAATCCTCATAACTTGATTTGAGAAATTGTTATCATGGAAAGCAAACCTAAAATCTGATTGTAAACTCGGCCCGTTAGACCCACACCCGGAGAAATAGGAATCCATTGAATGTAGTAATAAATTTAAGAGAAACTCAATTGGGAAATGAAGGAACAGCGGGTTCTTATGCAAAAAAATTGAAATCTTGTTTCACATCTTAATTCAGTTGTTTTGCTGATTTGTTTTTATCTTAAATTAGTTACAAGTAGTTGCCTTTATTTTGTAATATTCAGTGTTCTAATTTTCATGACAATTTTTGTGAAGGAGAAAATCTGATTAAAAAGGAATAAATGAAGAAAAGGTGACTAAGAAATGAAAAAGAAAGGGGAGAAGTGAGGGATTTAAAAGGAATTAAGTGAAAATAGAAAAAAAAAATTAAACTATCAGCTCAATTAGTAGTTGTATATGCCACGTGGATGATTTTTTATGGATAAAATAAGCACCCGCACACCTGTTGAAGATTGTTGTCAAATATTTGGCCTAGTCAACTTCGAGGTGTGTTTTAATGCATAGATAGTGATAGTTCAGGTAGATAAAGGGAATAGTTGATGATTGGGGTATGAAACTCACTAAAAAGTGATAGTCCAGGTGTGTTTTTGACCATTATCTCTTTTGCTTTTTGTTAGATTTTTTGTGTTGTTAGAAAAGAAATTACGAAAATTGTTTGATTTTCTGAATTTTTGCATCGGTGAAAATATTTATCCTCGTGGAGTGTCACTTGGCACCCTTTTTAAATAAATATAAAGAGCGTACACTACGCACCATCAGCTACTCAACTAAGTGTGTTTTTCTAATACGTAGATTGTGATAGTTTAGGTAGGAAAAGATATCATAGGTGATAGTTGATGTGTGAAATTCACGAAAAAGTGATAGTTCAGGTGTGTTTTAGGCCATTATCAAAAAAAAAAAAAAAAAAAGTACCTGACCAGATATAATGTTGTTTGATGACTCTTTTTAAACGGTTGCAACAAAAAGAACACGAAAAAAAGGACTTTATACGTTATTTGAAAAACTACCTATTTGGTATTTTTCAATGGTGTCTTCATTAGGTAAATGCACTAAATCATATAAACTTATCGTGTCATGCATTTATTGATTTAATATAAGCATCCCGTACAAGTAAATTTGAAGATATAATACTATATCTGACAATTGAGTGCACTTTCATATAAGCGAATTCATGATCTAGTAATTAATGAGTTCAGATTAGTGTGCAATTATACGTAAATATTTTAATAATTCTATTGTATATGCATATAGTGTTTGAAATGAAAACAATTAGTTATGAACTTACAAAATTCATCCTAATTAAGTCGCCTTATGCAAATTCACCAATTCTTATCTCTCTTAATTTATTTATCTCTGATAATCAACAAGGGGTCTTGCCGGTAGCAATTCACCAAGCTTCTCGCATTATTCATTTTTCCTTCTTATTATTTGCAGGCTTATTGTCCAAAAGGGAATATTAGTCAATAAAATAATTATCGTACCCATCTTTTTCAAGTTAAAGTGTCACAAAATACAGGTTAAGTTCTCCAGCTGATGATATCATTCTTAAATAGATATTAGTTTGACGCCTTTGTAAGACACATTGACTGCAATTTGAATGGTACTTTGGTCCAGTCTTATGTTCACTTTGCCTTCTCACTAGGTCACTTATCCTTTCCCAATAATTCAAAATACGATGAAGGGTGAAATAAATGAGAGTTTTGGAGCAGTTGTTGTCTGAGGCGGATCTATATCTAATTTATAAACGTGAACTCAATAAATTTTGCTCAAATTTTATATGTATTAAAAAATTATAAATATTTATTTTGAAACTAATTATTCTTGTTGTATACTCCTTCCATCCCATATTTGTTGTCATGTTTCACTTATTCAGAGTTGAACTGACTAATTTTTAAAGCTAAATTGAATTGGATTAATCAAATATTTTAAAATTAAAATTTAGATATTCAGAAACTACAACAAAAATACTTTAAGTTACAGTTTTTCTCATATCAATATGGTGAAAAAATATAGTTTAAAATGTTGATCAAAATCAATTTAGTTTGAATCCAGAAAAATGAAGCACGCCAAGTATTTTATGAGACAGAGGGAGTAATTTTAACTTGCAGCAAAAACTCACAAACTGTAAATACAGAATATGCTCTCGGATTCAATATTGATTAGACTCATTTCTAGAAAACTTCTACAACTTCTTGGCCTAACTAGAGTTAGCTAATGCATGCACCGACACATGTCATCAACTAACATTTCACATTTCATTCCCACATATTTTCTGATGATAAATCCTGGTATGTTTTCTTTCTCTTTAATGAGTCAAACGTCAAGCAAAAGGAGGTTCATGAACCGGCCATTTTACTACGTACTTTCTGTTTTTATTTTCAACTTGTAAGATTTACGATATATGTGATTCAAATTGAGGCGCTGAGTCATGTCAGATAATGTACATATAAGCTGGTTCAACAAGCTTTACATATATATACACACATATATGGTAAAGTGATAAGTATTCCTTTATTCTTAATTAGAGATGTTAGTTGAAGAATAAAATTATCTTTGGGTAATAAACGGTTTACCCCTAAAGTGGAATATTTTGATGTGAATCTGGATTAGCCGGCCCCTAAAGCAAATATCACACACTTAAAGGGAAACCGAAAAAAATAATAATTTATGTATGATTTTAAGAATGAGTAACTTATATGGTCACCCAACTATAACAAATTATCTACTAAAGTCACTTATGATTTTAATTAACATAACCCTTAGTAGGGAGAGTTTTACCCCTAAAGTAAAACTTTCAGACACCAATTCGAATCAGTCGATTCTCAAAACGAATGCAAAATCGAGTGTGCAAACCAAAAAAATATTAGCAATCCCATTTTATAGGCTCTTCCGGATTTCCTTCCCACCAAACTATAATTAATTATAGTTCGGAGGCACAGGAAGCTCGTGGTCCTCAAAGTAAATGATCGACTAATTAAGCTTTAAGAATAATGCTAGTCACAATTTAAAGATTCTATATTCGAATCTCAATTGTAACATTCAGTATGGCTCATATGTTTCAAAACAATACTTACCCATAAATCGTCACAAATTGTCATGAATACATCACAAAAGTTAGAGTCCACGACTTAAGTGACATACACAAAAAAAAAAAAAAAAAAATTGAAACCAAAGTAATACAATTTTTTTTTACAAAAACAGGTTTCACGCACAGAATCTTGCGTGAAAGCGGCAACCCCCCGCCCCTTTTTTTAAGCTATCAAAATCACGTTTTTTCAATACTTTGGGCAAAGATTAGTCATGTTTCAAAACCCCGAAATATCAATATTTTATATAGAACTTAATATCTTTTTTTTTTCGTACAATAACGTCGGCACATTACATCAAGTATACCTAAATATTTGGATCGTCGTTTTAGGGGTGTAAAGTGCCCCGAAGTAAGTTTTGTTTGTTTGGAAACTTGTCATCTTTAGATCTAAGTGTCATATTTTATAGGGTTTTGATATAAGTGTTTTATTATTTAGTCAAGTCGAATGTACAAATAAAAATATTATATTCTCATTCAATGCTCTCACCAAGGTTCCATACCATGTTGTTGGCATAAAAAGGAAGTAAAAAGGAGAGGCTAAACCACCAACCCAAATTGGTGAAAGCAACAAAGTAGACACTTTTTATTTTTTATAATGTTCACTAATGCTATCTAACTCGTTTTTATAAATTGAATTTCGAACCTCAAAATAGATTTTTTATCATTAGATTTTTACTAAAGATGAATGAAATTTTTGCACAAATTTGGGACAAAATTCAAATTGAATGGGATAATAGGTGTTTTTTTTAAAAACCAGCTCTGCCAAACCGCCTCGCGACAGTTTATCCGGTTAGATCTCGAAAAAATAACCTGAGTAAATAAAAAAATCGCTTAAATCGGACATCCGAGCGCAAAGTTATGACCATTTAAAGTTTCAACAATTTACAACTAGTTTTCTACCTATGCTCCTGTCCTTATTTTTTATTTACGTCAAATCTTCTATGATGATACATAAATTAATTAAGGTCATGCCACAATGTTTAGGGTTTGGAGCTACTCAAATTTAACACTCAACATGGGCACATATCAATTTTTTTCATCTCACTGTAAACACAACTCAACATTTGTTTCCATTAGCAATCATAAAAATGCAAATTTGTCTCCCTCTATTTGGATAATTTTCAATGTATATACCTCATATGTATGGGTAACACGTTTTTTGGCCTCTCATTTTTTGGCATCTCGTAAGGCTGTGGTGGTGCAAGCACGTCTCGTGGTGGCAGAACATCTCGGAGTAAAAGAGTCTCTCGTACTTGAAGTTTTATTTTGAATATTTTGTTATTGTAAAAAATGATGTATTACTTAATGCAATGAATTATTTTGAACCTCTCGTATTGGATGAATTATTTCTTAATATAATATTTTTATTTTTACATTCAACTTGACTAAATAATAAAACACTTATATCAAAACCCTATAAAATATGACACTTAGATCTAAAAATACACATTTCCAAACAAACAAAACTTACTTTGGGGCACTTTACAACCCCTAAAATGACAATCCAAACATTTAGGTATACTTGATATAATGAGCCGACGTTATAGGTATACTTGATATAATGAGCCGACGTTATTAGACACAAAAAAAGATATTACGTTCTATATAAAATATTGATATTTCGGAATTTTAAAACATGACTAATCTTTACCGAAAGTATGAAAAAAAATGTGATTTTGATAGCTTAAAAAAAAAAAAAAAAGTTGCCTCTTTCACGTACAGAAACCTACTTTTTTAACTTCTTCTTTTTTTGTGTTATTTTGGTTCCAAATTATTTTTGTATGTCACTTAAATTGCGGACTCCAAAAGTTACAAGCTGATTCAGATGTTAGAAAATGAAAAAGAAATAAACAGAGATAATGACCTTCTGCGTTGACCAATTCATTAATGTGTGTCCCCTAATTGATGTGTTGTCTCTAGGACACTGTAGGGCCTATCATTAGCATCGATTATTCAAAAAAAAAAAAAAAAAAAAAAAAAAAACTGTAGAAAAAATCAAGAGGAATGTGTCAATTGTCATCACAGATGGATGATACAAACTGAACATCCATTAGTTATATCCCATCGACGAACACCTGTGGTCGTTCGTTATTGACTGAGCGACAAAGTGGCGCATTCCATTTAGACAACCAGGTGGGTCGTTCCATTCTATTCCACCATAACACTTTTGCTTGTTTATCGGAGCAAAACCAACACCGAGTGCGTCTCCTACGTGAATTAAGTGGCCAATTAAATTGTGTCGACTCATTTAAATTGTGCCAACTCAATTAAATTGTGTCAATTCATTTTAATTGTAAATTCACTAGTTTGTAAATTCGTGGAGTTTTGACCATTAAAAATTGGGGCTTTTGGGGTAGTTGGATGTGCAATGAGGTGGCGCCTTTGGTGTTGGTTTTGCTCAGATAACGGTACAAAAAGTGTCTAAGTGGAATAGGAATAACCCACCTAAAGTGTCTAAATGGAAGAAGGGTCACTTTAGGTGCTCAAGTGAAAGAAGTGGACGACCACAGGTGTCTGTCGATGGGTTTGGCCTTATAAATATCATTCGTGGTCGTATTCAATTCATTATATTGCATACAATATACACCACAGTACCCGGCAATATTTCTCATTTCTGATCTCCAATTATAGTGAATTCGTATATACACCTTACTTATATGTATTCCACAATGCTTTTCTTTTCACGCTGAACTCAATATATTGGAGCTTTCCAAGTTCTATTATTTTTCTTTTTCTATACAGTTGATCCCACTTGAATTACAAGTTAATTCTTGTGTTTTCTTCTTTTTTAAATTTGGGTTTTAGTGTTAGAAAATTCGAATATTTCAATAATGGCTTTTAGCTGTTTTGGTTCATTTCTACCGTGCAAGGACGACAGAGGAACTCAAGTACAAGGTAAGATCATCCTTCTCTGTATATTTTCTGTTTGTTTTCAAGATTTTTTTTTAATGTCAGACTATACAATTAACTAGCATGATGACTTCTTTTGTCTTTTCCAGATCGGAACTAAAGATACTTATGCTTAAATTTATATCAGAATTTAGTATTTGTTGTAGCTTCAATTATTTTCTTATGTTCATCTTTGTCTTCCATGTTAAAAAAGAAAAAAAAAAATCTGTGAGATAATGCTCCAAAGCCCTTCACCCCTGTCAAATTCTTATTAAACAATGGAGATTGATGTTATTTGAACCTCTGGATTTGTAACAGAGCTTGAAAGTTGAAATCAAGTTGTTCATCATTAAGAGTGACAAGTTATATCCTTTTTTGTAAGTTGGACTGAACAATCCAGCTTTGCCTAGTACAAAATCTTGGCCTCAATAATCTACTAATATCTAGCCTATTTTGTTGTATAAACGAACCATGTCAATCACAAACTATCAGCTATCACAGATTAAGCACTCCCTATGCAGCGCTTTCCTCAAAGAGCTTGTTTAGGTTGATCTTTGAATAACAACATGGGCATTAGTAGATTGAGGAATATGTAGAATACTAGCAAAGACACCAAATGTGGTGATCTTCTTCTGGTCTTAATTTCATAGTGATTTTCCCTTAATTTGATCCAATCTCAGACACGGATGCCAATGCCATTCTCATGTCTAAGCTATAATTGGCTTATTTCTTCTACCTGGAGGCCGATGTTAAATATTTAGATGTTTGAATACTTTAACTAGAATATATATAGAAAACTAAAAATAAGGCCTTTTTCTATACCAGTTTGTGAAACCTAAAATTTTTGTATGGTGTGAACTGTAAGGGAGTTAATTTGTTTGAGTACAATAACAACACCCAGTGTAATCCCACAAGTGGGGTCTGGGGAGGGTAAGATATACACAGACCTTACACCTACCTTTTGTGAGGTAGAAAGGTTGTTTCTGATAAACTCTCGACTCAAAAGAAATGTAATCAAAGCAGGATATAAAAGAAAATTATGACAGCAAATATAGCAAGATAAACAAAGCACTCGAAGTAACAGGTAGTAGTAAAAATGAAGAATAAGGTACTATGTGAATACTAGGCAAGACTACTAAATAAAGAGAAGACGAGAAGAGGAGACTAGCTCCTGCCTCTCCCTCATAATTTGTTTGAGTACTTGCTCAAAATTCTTTAGATGTCTTCTCCCGTTCTTTTCTCATCCAATTTCATCTTCCAAGTTCCAAGTCTTACACGTTCTTTCACTCTGAAGGATTAGAGCTTGCAACCAACAATGTGAGGCTATTTACTTTTAACTCGTTGAGATCAGCAACGGCGAATTTCCATCCATCAAACAAAATAGGAGGAGGTGGTTTTGGAGTTGTGTATAAGGTGAGACTTGTATCAATCTCCTAATGTCCATAGTGCAAATATAGAGACAAAAATGAGTTAAGTTGGTTTGATGCATCTATGAAATCCTAGTTAGTGTACTAACTATTTAAGCAACTTGATTGTTTGATCGCAGGGGGTTTTGAGGGATGGAAAGTCTGTAGCTATCAAATGTCTTTCTGCTGAATCAAAACAAGGGACCAGTGAATTGTTGACAGAGATTAATATCATTTCAAATACGCGACATCCAAATCTTGTTCAGTTGATTGGTTGTTGTGTCGAGGCTGGCAATAGAATATTGGTGTACGAATACTTGGAGAATAACAGCCTTGCCAGTGCTTTACTTGGTACTTTCCACAAAGTTAAATACTTATTTGAACCAAATAAACATATATAGACAATAGCAAATGAGTCTGAGTAGTCTGCATTAGCCAATGAGCATGAATAATTCGATAATAAAAGGCCCAAGATGCTTATTTTCTTTCTTTCATCCAAGTGCATCATTAATCACCATATACAATTACCATTGCAGGTTCTAAAGGGAAACATGTTCCATTAAATTGGCCTAAGAGAGCTGCCATATGTTTGGGTACAGCATCTGGTCTAGCGTTTCTTCACGAGGATGCAGAACCACCAATAGTTCATCGAGATATTAAGGCTAGTAATGTCCTTATTGATGAAAATCTCCATCCTAAAATTGGAGATTTTGGACTCGCGAAGCTTTTCCCTGATAATATCACTCATGTTAGTACTCGAGTGGCTGGAACAATGTGAGTGTAAATTTAAAGTTTTAAAGAGAAAGTACAAGCAATTTTGCACTGCTTCCATTCTTTTTTTCCACATAACATAGTACTCCCTTTCTATATTTTGAAACAATTTAACTTTGTGAGATGATTTACAGCCACACAGATATCTAAGGCTTATTTTGAAGCACAAATTGCAAAAGTCTTCCTTTCTTTATTAAACTTCGTGCCAAGTCAAACACCTTCATATAAAATGGGACAGAGGGAATACTACTTTTCTATTCTTACTATCGGTTATCTACTTGTTGTGGCAGAGGATATCTTGCTCCCGAGTATGCCTTGTTAGGACAGCTCACGAAAAAGGCTGATGTCTATAGTTTCGGAGTTCTTGTTCTCGAAATTGTAAGTGGCAGAAGCAGTAGCAATGAAGCATTTGGAGAAGATCTCTTGGTACTAGTAGAATGGGTAGGTTTCATCAGGAACAATGACTTTTTAGATGCAAATCACATAAATTGCTAGTTATCGTCATATAATGACTCTCCTCTACTTAAACATGGTTCAAGTAGACATAATTCCTAACTTTATTGTAACATGTTGGATAAACTTCGAGTCATCTGTTGATTTCATGTTTGAAAGGAAGTAGCTTGTCTAATGCATTTAACTGAAAAATAAAGAAGAAAGTTAAAAATGGCTGAGTTTGTTTCTTTGAGAGATGGTTTTTTAAAGGTCTTGCGTTTGCTGGACCTCAGAACAAGTTCCTTGGATCTTATAGGACAATATATTAGACGCTTACACCTCAATGCCAAACTAGTTGTAGTCGGCTGTACAAATATCTGTATCCATTAGTGGGCTTACCTTCAATAGCTCAACATTCAAAGGATTGATCATACTTAAAACTATTCAGCCGGCCATCAACCTACCGCAACTCGAATCCTCTATCCAGCCCTAGAAGCAGGGGCGGAGCTAGAATACGGATTACGGGTTCGGCCTAATATAGTAGCTTTGGTCCATACCCTGTAATTGTCTCAAGAAATCCCTTGAATATATACGATTTATTAATTCAGAATCCAATAACTTAAAAGGACTAGAATCCTGAACCTATAAGCTTCAAATTTTGGCTCCACCTCTGCTTGGAAGTTGTCCTATAGGCAAAGTTTGTATCTTAATGGGACGTGAAAAGTATTAATTCCTCACATTGGTTTGCATACTGATTTTTTGAAGGTTTAAAATGTTGCAGGCATGGAAACTTAGAGAAGAAGGGAGGCTTCTAGATCTTGTTGATCCAGAGCTTACTGAGTATCCAAAAGCCGAAGTGCTTCGCTTCATCAAAGTTGCTCTCTTTTGTATTCAATCTGCTTATAACCAAAGACCTAACATGAAACAAGTGATTCAAATGTTGTCTAAAGAGGTCAAGCTAAATGAGAAGTTGTTAACTGAGCCAGGAGTCTATAGACCACATAGCTCCAAACAATCGAGCTATGGTAGCGGCTCCCTGACCTCGTCCTCCCAGGGAAAGAAAAAAGGCATAAAATCCACAGACCATTTTGCAACAACGGAGTTCCAGAGTTTTCATAGTGTATCCGAGATGATACCAAGATAAGCGCAACGATGTGCTATCCCATTGTAATGTTTCTAGGTTCTCATATTCTTTAGTATTTGTAAATTTCTCCTCAGCTAACCTGGGAAATGCAAGGAATGCATGTATTGGCCCTCATTAGACCTTAGAGTAGCCACTTATTAAGTTTCTCATGTAAAATAGAGCTACGAGTAGCTTGGAAGGAAGGATATTAGTAGTTCGATTTTTACTACCGAGAGTACTTCCAACTAGATACATTCAATATGTTTGGTGACTAAGAATAGTTTTACTCCATGTAGCAGATTAGGTTTCTGGTGCTGCGGTATCTTAAGCCTTGAGGTCTTATGGACGCAGTAGATAGCCACATGATTTTCCTTCCGCCTCTCTCATTTCTGCCCCTTGGAAACATGGTACTCCATACAACATTGTCAAAAGCTTACTTGAGGCGTGCTTAAGCCCTCAAGCTAGGTGAGTAACAGGGGTGCGCTTTGCCTTGCTAAAGCAGCACGTCACTGGATATCCAGTCTATTTTGGTCATAGGTACTTTTTTATTTAAAATTGTTACAGAACATAGATGCTAAATTGATAATAGAAAGTTAACATGTAATAATATTCAGAAACTGTGTTTCTCTATGCCTGTTTAGTAGCAAGTAACAGCAATTGGAAGTTGGAAAATACCTACCATACTTCTTTTCATCATAGGTTAATCCTTTCCTGTTTCCTCTTCTGTAGAAGGGGCACTAAGCAACTATTAGGAGGAAACTAGCTAGGCTATTAATGAGTTCACCAGAAAACACACTACTGGTTAAAAGTAATGCAACAACTTGGCAACAAAGAAAACACCAAAATTAGCTATTCTATGTGAAAGTTAATCAGTTAAATAGATTCCAACCAAGCAAAACGCCTCATAATATGTATGTAATATAATTATGTGTCTAAAAATATTACCAAAACGATATCATCAGGGACACTGATATGACGCTAACCTAGATGTAAATTGAAAATATTGATATTTGAAAACGCATGATATATGTGCTGATCAACTTCAAGTTCAAGATTTTTATGAAGGAAGCTTCAGATTGCTTAATAAACAAAATCTTGTTACAGTGGTATCAAGGAACATTAGTAGCACACTGACATATTAGTTAAAGACCTATCATCGAAAACGCGAGAAAAGTCCCAAAATAGTCCCTTATCTTTGGGTTTAAACTCAAAATCATCCTTCCTTTTAACTTGGAGCACCAACAGTCCATATTGTTTGCCAAATTAGTGCACTTTTAATCCCTCTCCAAATGAACCGGTAGATTTTAATGGAGCTATTACTACCAACAAAGTTAAATATTTTATTTTCGATAGAAGAACAAAGAACGATGGACATGACTAGCAAGTCCATTCTGAGCTGTTTCTAGATCTGTTGCATCATCCAACATGAATTTGGTAGAACAATGTAGTCTACTGTTTCCATATTCACAACTTCCAAATGCAGGTCAATGCAGAATCCTCAAAAGTTGCTTTAAGAGTTAGAATACACTACTCATTTTCCCTTGTTACCTACCTTTGCTAGTGTTAAAGGCATTTGATATGCAATGTGAATAGAAAAGGATGAGTTTTTTTTTTTTTTTTTTGAGAGAATCTAAAGAGAGACCCCAAGTATTTAGAATCTAAAGAATCTTTGGAGAAACAGCAAAAGGCAAATGATTTTACTATTCAAGCATAAATTATAGACCCTCCTGATCATTTATGATAAGGACATTGGAGGGTCTATAAATTATGCCTGAATACTCCCTCCGTCCTAAAGAAAGTGTTGCCTCAGCAAAAATCACGTCCATTAAGAAATAAATAAATATAATGTATTTAATGTAAAATTTATTAAACTACCCTTATTAGATTGTTTTTTAGAATCGAGCAATACTATTAAAGAAGAGTACTTTAATCTTAAGGCCATAGTTGAAAACACTTATCAATTTTTGTCTTGAATTTCTAAAGTGACATTTATTTTAGGACAAATATTTTTTGCTAAAGTGATACATATTTTGGAATGGAGGAAGTAGTAAAATCATTTAAAATGTTTGTTCCCTTTAGACCCTCCGACATCATCTCAAATGTGTCTTTTAAACACAAAAAAACGAATTAGGAATCAAATGAAGAGCGTGAGCTTCACTCGTGTGACATGGAAAAATAACCAATAAATAAAGGGAAAAGGTGCAAATATACCCCTCAACTTTGTGATTTAGAGAAAATATATCTCTCATTAAAAAGTGGTGCATATATACCCCTGCCGTTATACAAATGGTGCAAATATACCCTTTTCGCTGACATAATTTTTTTTTAAAAAAAAAAAATTGCTTAGCTTGTTTTTTAATTAAAAAAATGTCATGTTTCTTTAAATAATAAGTCTACCTATTTTTTCAGTAGACTTATTTTTTTAAAGATATGCGGTAATATTTTTCTGGTGGTCGGGCCTGGTTTATTTAAAAGAATGGGTAGACTTATTTCTTTTTTAAAGCTAAGGAAATATTTTTTTTTAAACGAATAAGACAAGCCACTAGAAAAACAAATTGCTTCGTTGCTTTAAAAAAAAAATAAGTCTACTAAAAAAAGGGGTAGATTTTTTATTTTTTTTAAAGTCACGTAACATTTTTTTTAATTAAAAGATAAGCTAAATGGTTTTTAAAAAAAAAATCCTGGCAGCGAAAAGGATATATTTGCATCACTTGTGTAACGACAGAGGTATATTTGCACCATTTTTGTAACGGTAGGGTATATATACACCACTACTCTAAAATTCATTGGCCAAGGCATCATCTTTTAGGTACATCATCTTTCATTGTTTCGTCCTTTGTAAAAGAAATCAGCAGATTCTTGAAACATCAAAAGAAATCAATAATTTCGACATCGAACGGTGGAGAACACTGGCCAGAAAAATACTAAGGAATTGTTTTAATCACTCGAGATTGCATTTTAATTCGCTTGCGAAGCTTTTCCCCTTAATTTTCTGGATACCCAATTCTAAAATCTTGCTCGTTATGTCCTATACAACACAATTAATCTAAACTCATCTTACACAAATTCAAATTTTCAAGGTTGAACAAGTATCAGAATCGACTCATTCCTAAATTCTATCAAATTCGTAAGCTTCCTTTCATAAGCTCGCCAGAAAACTAATCCTGCCGGAGGCTTTAATTTTGTGGTGACAATGAAATTGTGGCAATGTGAGTTTTAAGAAGAAAAAGAAAAGGTAAAATTATAATTTGAGAGCAACTCCAGAGCATAAGTAGAGACATTTTTTTGTCACGTCAGAGTTTTGTGTTTAAAAGACATGGTTGAGATAATGTTGAAAGGTCTAAGGAGCTATTTGGACATGATTTGAAATTATGATGATTTGAAATCATGATAATTTGAAGTTGAAGTTTTGTTTAGATATGTAATTTGAATTTTTTAAGTTATATTTTTTTTTATACGCATAAAAACCTTACAAGTTGTGGAAACTATCAAAAATTTTTCAATTCTTATACAATCTTACCAAATGAGGAAGTCATAGTTCATAACAAAATTAATACGCTACACAAGGATTAAACCTGGGAAAATTAAAAAAAAAAAAATAATAATAAGCTACTAAAAAGGCTTTCTAAAAAAATACAACATCAGTTGATCAAACTTTAGTTCAATAAAATGAAAAATTGAACATGAGTTGTAGTGTAACTAATTTTTAATATAATCCTCACACACGGTTGGTAACAATGAATTAGTTATAAATATACTACCAACTTGTAGATCTTTTAGGGCTTGTTTGGAAAGCCACCCAGGTAATTGGAATTGGGTGTAATTACACAATTTGATCTGTTTAATTGACCAAGTAATTACACAGTTAGGTAAGAATTGGGTGTAATTACACCTTGTAATTACAGGGTTATTTTTTAGTTTGTTTCTTTTTTGTTTATTTTAATTTCTTTTTATTATTTATTTTTTATTTCTATTATTTTAATTTCATTTGATTTTTAATTTATTTTGTATTTCTATTATTTTATTTTTTTTAACCTTTTAATTATTTTTATTTTGTAAAATGTATTTTTTCTTTTTATATTATTTATTTTTCATTTCATTTCTTCTCATTCCCAACCTTTACTTCTTGTGATTCCATGTAATTATTCGTATTTTTAATTTTTTTTAATTTTATTCATTTAGCATAACCGTGTTACAATTCTAATTTTTGAAATTACACCTCTTAATATTGGAAAGAATGAGTCATTAACAAATTTGGCATATAACGAATGACATTATTAAAATAGAATTTCATTGTGAATGAGATTATAGACTTATATTTTTTCTTTCTTTTGAATTATTTACTTAAGTTACGTTGAAATTTACTTATGTAATGGTGAAATTTGACATAAGAGTTTTATGTTAAACTTTTTCTTTTGGATTTTGAATTTAGGTTATATTTTCAATTTTAAGTTATTTGCTTTCACAGTGCATGTTGTTTATTTTTCACTTACATTTGACGGATATTTTGTGTCAAACATTTGAATAATGTTATGACATTATATTTATAAATATTATTTTTTTGTCAAACATCCAATCCATGATGTTCTCACAAAAAAAAAGTCTTCTTTTAATTTTTATAATTAATTAAAATTAAATATTATTAATTTAAAAATATATATCAATTATTTTTTTCAATATTAGTTATAAATATATGATTATTAATTAATATATTTTTCAAGAAAAAATGTGTTATTAAATAACTAATTTAATATCATTTATAAAGGCAAATATATTTAAAATATTAATTTTAAATTTTTTATAATTAAATTTTATTTTTAAATTAAACTAACTGTGTAATTACACTTTTGCAACCAAACAGCACACTTGTATTTACACTGTAATTGCGTTATGGTAAACAAATAGGTCGTTGTAATTACACTACTGTGTAATTACTAGGTTGTGTAATTAAACCAATTCCAATTACTAGGTGGCTTTCCAAACAAGCCCTTAATATTTGATATAAATGGTTGGTAAACATGATTCGGTAAATATATCTACCAACTTATGGATTTGTTTTTACAAAACATAAACTTATGGGTCAACTTTTACATTTAAAAAATTTGAAATCCCAAATCATGTCTTTTTCGATGATTTGGGGTTTTATCTCATGAGATAAAATCGCATGTCCAAACGCCTACTAAATGGAGCAAGCATAAGTTAAAGTTAAAGTGCCAAGATAAATTTGGACCAAGTTTAAGGATCTGTCTATGTAATTAGCCATCAAATATTTCAACAACACTTAATGAAAAAGTAACTATACCCACCATCAAGGGGTATGGTAGAATGGATGAGATACCATAACTCTTACCAATAGATTTCGTATTCGAGCCCCAAAAATGTAAAAAAATTCCTAGTAGAGAGTGTTTTCCCATTAGATAAGCCCTACGTGTTGCTGATTTAGATGGTTATACTAAAAAAATAATGGATCACCCATACAGGGGTGTCAATGGTTTGCTTCGGCGGATTATCTTATAAAATATCATACTAATATTTAGACTACTTTATTTTGTATAATTAAAATTAAACTTTTCGAAATGATTTCAATTAGACTTAGTGCCAGTGCGGAGTTAGGTAGGCTCCGAGGATTCATCCGAACCTCCTCTGCGAAAAATTACAGTATATATATAAGATTAAAATTATTTTTTATGTATATATAGTAGATGTTGAACCCCCTCGATCTCTTTGTGTATTTATTTCTTTATATTTTTCCCCGTAGGTAAAAATTTTGGTTCCGCCACTAATGCCAGAGCTTTGGGACTGTGATTTGTCCACGATGCTAAGGTTTCAACCTTGCTCCGTCACCAGCGATAGTGATGGCTGGCGACTAAGAGAAAAGCCAGAAAGGCATAAAACCAAATCAAATAAAGGATAATCATGCTTAAGAAGTGAAGCGCTAAGAAATGCTCAGGATAATGACATTTATAATACTATATTTATACAATAATGCGACACTGTAAGATGTCAGAAGAATATCTTTGCTTATAAAGGGTAAAGCAATCATACAAAGATATTAATATATGCATGTATTCACGTTACCAATTTTAAACTCTTTTGTTTCCATGCTGCACCACTGTCATTCCAATTTTGCGAGTGTCAGTTTTTTATTTTCTTGATTCCGCAAAATCATTTACCTAATTAGAATGGAAAGAAAAATTAATACTGCATTAAACAAACACGACAGGGTTGATCAAATAATATGGCTACTTTATTAGTACTATAAGATAGATTAATTATGGAAAATATTAGATGGTACATTTAAAAATAGGACTGGGCAAACTAAAAGCTCTTTTTTTTTTTGGTCAAATCCTAAAGGCTCAATTAATGCCCGTCTTTTCCTTACTTACATTTTTTTAAAGAAATTAATTACACGAGTGGACAACTCCTCAAGCACTTTGCTTAATAAGAACATATATTTATGGCAAATAAATGATAATTAAGACACTCAGTAATGATTGACTTTCTTTGTGCTCGTTCCCAACTAACTAGCAGAATAAGTCACTATTTCGCTTTTTAAATTAACAAGAACTTTTTTTAAAGACTATTACACAAAATCAGTTGAATTTTTTCTGATATAATTATTCATGTTCGAATTTCATGAGCTCAATTAATTTGAATTTACACTGATTTCGAACTCGAGACTCTAGTTAAGTATATAGAAATCTCAATTGTTCCATTATATTCCTCGATACTACATATACAAATTGATTTATGATTATGTGTGAGAAATTTCTTGAATTATTGAAAATAATAACTCCTTAGAAAAGGACTCCTTGAAAAAAATCCAGGGTGTTCGAAAATGCCAGGAATTAGTATAAATCCGTATGGCTAGAGTTTTCTGATGATGAAATGTTTAACAATCATAGACTTTTCTTTTCTATTTTATTTTTCCTTTTTATGCCAAGAATTATTGTTAATACTTTATTTTATAAAATATTTGTCACTTGTCGCTTTTAAAAATTGAAACAAAGTGAATGTTGATAATTCCAGAAAGGTTTTATATTTTTATATATCATGTTAATCTTTTAAAAGCATAAATTAGCACGATAAGTTTTTCTCTCCAACTAGGAATACCAAAATATTCCCACAAGTATGGATCAATAATTGTGATGCTTTATACTTCCCCAATCACTTTAAATATTGGCTATTAGCAAAAAAATTAAGAATGTCAACTCCTTTTCTCTTCTAGAGAAATTGAAATGATTGTTAATGATGCTTTAGGACAAGTGACTATAACTATTAACCTAGAAGGTAAGACGTTTCAGAAGAATGACTCAATTTGATATTTGACATTTGCTCTGCCAGACATGTGGCTTAGCTGTATGATATCATTATCTTTTTTTTTTTTTTTAATTTGAACGGAAATTATATTTAGATAAAAGCACGTTCAGTTCTTATTTTAATTTTATGATCAACCCGATTAGAAAGTTTCTGAAGACAAAATCTCTTCTTATCCTTCCAAATCACTATATAATTCTTAGATATCGCGTTCTATATTGCCAACAATTCAAGTAGCCTCTAAAGGTGTGTTTGGTACGAAGAAAAATGCTTTTCATGAAAAATATTTTATTAAAAAATAATTACTCTATTTATTTTCGTGTTTGATAAATAAAACATATATAGTTTTTTTTATATATAATTTAAATAAATATTATATGGATCAAGGGAGGAGAGGGGTGGGGGTGAGGGAGTGGGTGTTGGGGGTGCTTGTATCGGGAGTGGGTTGCGAGGGCCGGGGTTAGTGGTAGCGGGTTTGTTGCGAGCGTTGGGATGGGAGTGAGCTGGGATGGAGTGTTGCAGGGATGGATCAACATAAAATATCACTTATGAATTTGTTTTTTCTACTTCCGTTAGATTCATTTTTAAGAAAATTTGTTTTACTAAATAAAAATATTTTGATAACCAGTCAAATATTATAAAGAAAATATTTTTTCCATACCAAACATACCCTAACTGTTACTTGCAATGGAACTATGAACATACTTAGACCGTATTGTAAAATTTCGGGCTAGTAGGGATCTAGTAGCTCAATTTGTTAGCTACCTGAACTTTCACCTTGTTATTGAGGGTCCGAATCCCTACGTTGTAATCCCCTCCCACATTTTCCCATCCTAAAAAAAATGGGGCTAGCTAAGTAGCTATGAGTTCACAAAAATAGGGAGGCAGAGTATTCCAGTGCCCACCTTAATTATGAGGCAAAATATAATAGTTTCGAGTAACCACCAAACTCTATCATCCAACATATTTTCCTAAATTTTGATATCTAAATAAGAATTTACGCAATAGGCGTGGATTAAAATTGATTGTGCGATTACTGACTTGCAAAAAATTACTAACAATTTTTAGGTTCTATCATCTCTGCACTGAGTGGGAGTATTGAAAAAAGTCGAAAATCATATTATATAAAAATTAAATCAAACCAACTTGATAAATCAATTGATGTTTTGATTTGTTGGTTTAGTAAATTAAAAGATTATAAAAAGTTAGTAATAATTAATTTGGTTTGGTTCTAAACAAATAAAAATAGTTGAGTGCAAAAATTAGTTGCACAATAAGGTCATCTATAAAATAATTGCAGGTAAATCTCTATGATAAGCATTAATTGGTTATATGATAAAATGGTAACCATTAACCAACTTGCTATAGGTGGTTAAAATTTATCGACATGTAAAAGAATAATTAAGTAATCAACGTATACAACTAAAATCTTTTACAAATAATTTTCTTAAAACATATGTAAAGGAGGAACTTCAAAAATAATTAAGTAGTCAAAATTATGTTTTTCGCAGAACTATATATATTTGTTCTTTATTGCTTTTCAAAGTAGTTTGTTTTTTCTATTTATGATATGGTGCTTTTTATATTTGTATTTTTCAAGTTGTTTATTGTCATTTTTCTCTCTTTCATTTTCTTCTTTATTTGTTCGGAAAAGGATCAAATAAACCCTGTAACTATCAAAAAAGCCAAATATATCCCTCGTTATATTTTGGGGTCAAATATACTCCTAACGTTATAATATTTATTTAAATATACTCCTCCACCGTAAAGTTGATCAAAATGGATTGTGGCATGCCAGCTCACTAATCAAACCCAATTTACGCCCCTCCTTTCATATCATCTTTCACCATTAGCACCTCCCTCTCCACCACTGCTACTGTGCAACACCATTATGCCCCCACTGAAGTTATCAGCAAGATACTACTTTTAATATCAGCATTCATTTGGGTATTCAAAAGCTTCCTTCAACCCTCATTTTTTAGAGCCAACATTCTCAAACAACATATACTGAAATATAACTGCATATGATTTGTTACAATGAAACAGTATATCATAATGTACCTTCACTACAATTGACATAATTTAGTTTAAAACATCAACAGCAACACATAGTTTCCTTTGTGTTATAGGAGTATTTCATTTACTAGTCCTTCGCAAAGCAATGGTTTTAATTCAGGAAACCTGGTACAAGTATCATGGAAGAAAAGCAAAAAAATTTGGCATTCAAAATTCTTTATGACTTTAGTGTTAAATGAATTTTATATAAAAAGGGAAATACAATCTCCCAAATTAACAAAACCTAAAACTACAAATTTGTATTACGTTTGATCTTGTTTAGTTTAAATATTTAAAAAAATCGACTTAACTATTTTAGTTTTTTGTAACAAAAAATCAATCATATTGAACCATGAACACCCTTAGGATTGTGGGTATAATATTTGCACAATCACGTCATTTATAAGGTAATCAAAAACAAATTTCTATAATAAGTATTAATTGATTATATGATAAACTGGTAATTAACCTACTATCAATTGTTAAATTTATTGACATGCACAAAAGATCTTTGTGCAATCAGTGAATATAATTTAAACTTTTTACAAAAAAATTAGCCATATATAGAAGACAACTTTTCTAAAAAAAACTTCGGTAATCAAAAGGTCAATTATGGACGCATTTAAACATTACTACATTTATAGAACTTTCTTTACGTGCAGTTATCGACCCAAATTAAAGAGTCAGCTTCTATTATTAACTTGTCCATACAAGGTAGTATTGCAACAAATTACCTTTTCAAATTTCCTTCTTATTCCTTGTATCAGTGTATGTATATATAAAAGAAAAGAAATCATAATTCTTTAACAAAAAAAAAAAAAAAAAACTGTTTTTTCAACAAGTCAACATTGTCTCCTTTTCTTCCTTGTACGTCCTCTTCCAAGTAGCAGCCATAAGTCTTCTCTAAGCCAATTATTCTATGATCTTTACCAAAATAAACTTTGAAGTGTTCAAATTTGGACTATTATAAACTTCCTTGCAGAAATTCAAAACATTCATCCTTCTCTCTACCTTTAATTATTTTCCATCTTATTCTCCATGAAAAAGCTGCAAATAATATGTTACATAACCTTTTTATAGTAACATAGAAAAGTACTAGCACTATTCCAATGGTGAAGATGTTTGATTACTACAGAATTAGTAGAACAAATTTCCATCTTTTCTCTGTACTCTCTTTTGCTTTGATCCTTTCTATTTTCATATTTATTTCTGATCTTTCATCATCCCATTCAGTTTCTTTTGTCTCAAAAACTAGTTCCCATCAGCCACTAAAGTCAACTTTTGTTCAAAGACCATCTTTTTCAAAGAAGGAAAAAATAAACCATGAAGCATATATAATCAAAGAAGAACAAGAAGTTGAAGATCATGTGAATTTGGTGCCTCCTTTTAATCTCACAGTGGAACAAAGAATTTCTTGGTTCAAGAAAAATTTGCCTGAATTTAGCATATTGAAGTCAACCAGATTGTCAAGACAATTCAATAGCAGAGTAAACAAATTCCTTAGTACAAAAAGTTGCAAAGTTCAGTTCTTCATGACATGGATTTCCCCTGCTAGTTCTTTTGGGAGAAGGGAATTTTTCGCATTGGAGACTTTATTCAAATCTCATCCGAAAGGGTGTTTGATAATTTTGTCGCGAACTTTGGATACACCTCGTGGGGTTCGAATTTTGAGGCCTTTGACTCAATTGGGCTATAAAGTTCTTGCTGTGAGCCCAGAGTTATCTTTTCTGTTCAACAGCACGCCAGTTGAATCTTGGTTTGATGACCTAAAGAATGGTATAAAGGACCCTGGTGAAATCCCATTGGCTCAAAATTTGTCCAATTTGATTAGGCTAGCGGTTCTGTACAAGTATGGTGGTGTTTATCTGGATACAGATTTCATCATCCTGAAGGATTTTTCAAGATTGAGGAATTCAATTGGCGCGCAAAGCGTATCTGCAAATGGGAATTGGACAAGATTGAATAATGCAGTGCTGATTTTTGATAAAAAGCATCCCCTTCTTTACAAGTTTATGGAGGAATTTGCTTCATCTTTTGATGGAAATAAGTGGGGACAAAATGGACCATACTTAGTTTCAAGAGTGGTGGAGAGATTGACCTCCAAAGAAAAAAATCAGTTCAACTTTACTGTGTTGAAACCAATAGCATTTTATCCGGTTGATTGGATTCGAATTACCGGGTTTTTTATGAAGGTAAATACAAGAACTCATTCAAGATGGATAGAAGCAAAATTGCTTCAACTAAGTGGTGAAACTTATGGAGTGCACCTATGGAACAAGCAGAGTAGTAGTATGAAAATTGAACAAGGAAGTATCATAGGGAGATTGATTTCTGATCATTGTTTATTATGTAAAGATATTTACAGTTCTTAACAGGAATCCCACTTGTGAATTCTTTAATTTCAGATTTGTAAAAAGTCAGGACACTCTTATTTATACACTCAAAACAAGTTCTTGATCATAAGCTTGAATAAGCTCAAGCAAGAAGAACTTCTTTTCTTGTTTTTTCCTTTTTGGTCACTGTTCTGATCAACTTTTGATTTCAATAATATCAGATTGTTTCTTTCTCTGTCTTTTCATGTTAAAAGAATCCTAAATATTCCATGTGGCTTCCTACTTGTATTTTTCGGACAAGTTTTCGCAATTGTCAGCTTATTTTAGTTTATGTCATATGTAAGTATCCTTGAGTAATTTTTTCGTTACAAAAATTAGTTTTATGATTTTGATGCAATGAAGTGAAAGTCAGATGATCGTCGGTAAATTACCCTCTTTGCATACTGCATGCTGACAAAATCTTGTCGTAAGTAGCTGCCAATAGAAGCAATCCATCTTTGACCTATGACTTGTGGAATCATCCATATTGGTGGCTTTATGAATTGCTTGTTTTTTTATTGGACGTCCAAGGATCATCATGAGTTACATTCTGATATAAAGTCACAGCCCCACAAATTTTTTTTTCAAAAAAAAAAAAAGAGCTTAATGATGAGTGATTGTATACTGTTTTTTTGCGCGGATTGTCCTTCATTTGGCGTAGTCTTTAATTTTTGTCTTTCAAATTGGTGGTCTTTAAGTCTTACCCCTCACATAACACTCTGAAGTTGTGGGTTCGAATCCCAACTCAGAAAAAAAAAAATCGCAGTAATTTGCACTGGCCAGAATTTGTCATAATGTAAAATTCACCTTTGAAAGACAAAAAATTTAAAAACCACCATTTTGAGGGGTAAAAATTAAAGACCACCTCCAGCGAAGGGCAATCCTGCAAATTGCCTGATTGTATTCACCGTAATGTTGAAGATTAATTGTTTGCAAATATAACCACTTTGAAACTAACTTCATGTATATGCGATTGAAGCTGTAAAAATTCGTGTTCACAGTTTCACAGCAAATTTATGACATTTTTGGCTGAAGCCAAACTTTAGATATGTGTGTCTGAAAGTTCATGCATATGAGCTTGAATTTGAAAGTTGTTTTTTCGAAATTTGGACTACCAATCTTCAATTCATGCCAATGTTTTCAAGTTTTTCGAACACTACCACTTGATTTAAATTCAATTTTCATGTTCGAAATTCAAGATCCACTTTTTCAAGCTCACCACAATGGTAATTTAATGCTGAAACCCCTTAATGGCTACATATGCAAAAAAAATAAAAAGTTAACTTCGTTTTAAATGGCGCTGTACAAATAGGCAACAGCAGGGTGAAAATTACTCCAATGAAGAAGAAGAAGAAGAAGAAGAAGAAGAAGAAGAAGAATTCTTCAGTAATTTTGATGCCCTTTTTCTTCTCAGTAATTTTTTTTTTTCTTGACATTCTGTTGAAATCAGCTTTAACTCCTGAAATACAATAAAAGGTAACAAACAATGATAACGGAAGTACGTAAAATCAAAGCTTTAAAATATTGAAAGCCGACTATAGGGGAATGAATGCTTGTAGTTGAAGTTGTTTTTAAGGAATGTTAAACTCTGTAAGCTATAAAATACAAGGTGATTGCTTCATTTAATGTAGTTAATTGGGTATTTGCTCCTTAATACTACTTGATGTTCCGCTAATCAAGTAGTAAGTACCAGGTTACTCATCATGTCTATTTTCACGTTTCAGTCCTAAAAAGGGAGAATATTTAATTAGAGACCTGAAAAGAGTTGCTCCTTCATTTATCAAAAGTTTCTTTAGTAGTAAGCAAGGGTGAAAGAATAAACATAATTACGCTATTGAAAAGTTGAATTCATATCCATAGACAAACTTCATATAAATGTTACAATAACAAAAAGAAATCACTTGTAAAAGTCCCAATTGTGACGTAGGTAGTGTAGATAGGAAGTATTAACAAATTATGAAGTTGTATATTTCATAGTTTAGATATAATTACAAAGCTATAGTCTGTTATTTCACTTGTTGATTCATTGTTCAAGTCCAAATTAGGAAAGAATTTAAGCATTCAACCCAAAAACTTAAAGGTAATGAGGGAAGTGACTTAAGACATTATAAACTTTTTCAAAAACTCTTAATGAGGGACAAATGTATATTCTAAGATGGACAAGAATAATAACATCGATCTCAAAGGAGGGAAGAATGATTCTAGATGCTTCAACCATTTTGCTCAGAGGTAGATATGCCCTTCGGCTATGGTTCATGTGAACTTAAACTTTTGAAATGGAGTATATCTATATGTATAAAAATCTATTAAATTTTGTAACAAACATTATATCTTAATTTATAATTTAAATTGTATCATGAATTCAATATAAAATTAAACTCATTAAATTTAAATCTTAAATCCCCCGATTTTGGTGATGAATAATATATTAAAGATAAGATGCACCAAAATATAACTCCTCAAACTTATAATTGCGTGGTTTCTTTATATTAAGACTTCGGAATATCTGTATTAGTCTATTCCTTGTATTAAAGTAGATTTTTGTAATGGCAACACAATATCCTTTATGTGGGGTTTCAAATCTTACCAAAGGCAGGACCCCTTTTATCTACTATCTTCTTGTTTTCATTATTCACGTGCCGCTCCACCAACTCTTAAATATTAAAGAAAGGAACCAAAACAAAAAACAAAAAAAAAAAAAAAAAAAAAAAAAGTCGAGGTTATCAGTTTTCACACCTTGAAGTGAATCATAAAGGCTCTATTCCAATTAATACCTTTATCAAGATATGGAGACTACCATTTCTTATGGAAGAAATTGCACAATTTGTCCGCAAATGGGCCGGCCTTTAATTTTTGCCCTTCAAATGGACCGGTCTTTAAGTTTTGTTCTTCGGGGCATAAGTTATTTAAAAACGCGGGACATAACTTGTGAAATATTATGATACAAAAATATAAACTTATGTTCCGCGAAAAAGTTATTTGCCTCGAGGTGCAAAAAGTAAAGACCAGTAAAAAAATAGGGGCAAAGTGCAAAAGAATCCAAGGTTCCCATTACAATTTCGGATTAATTACCTGGAGATACCATTCGGGTATCCAGTCAACTAGTTTTAGCCTAATTATCATTTCATTACCCAATCTAGCCCTTCGCTTATCTAGTTTCTCCCATATGTATCATTCGGGTGCTGGATTACCTTCTAATACTTATACTCTTAATCTTTTGGTTCTGAAGAAAGATGATATACTACTCCTAGTTTTTTGCCTCTATCCAGGTAATTGGCTAGGCAAACATATGATAAAAAGCAAATGTTATATATAGCACAATCCATAAAATCAATCAATCACCCAACTCGAGTCGGAAGAATTCATAATAAACTATCTAACATGGGGTGTTTTTATAGGAAGTTTTGACGAAATATACACTAATATTGGACCCGCACACATCAAATATAATTGTGCAAATTTTAAGGAAAAGTTTTTTATTTTTTTAAAGTTCTTTTGTTTGTTTTCAACTCTTTAGATTGTAATTTCTTAGAATTTTGAGTATTAAGATAGATTGAGCAACCTATATATAGCTATATAAAACAAATATATTATTTATACATCGTAATTTGAGTTGGTATTGTGTTTATACATTATATACACAAAGTATATGTAATGATTACATATAGTTGTACATAACAGATACATTATATATGCACTGCAATTTGAGTTGGTTTCATGTGTTAATCCATAATTATTCAAAGTATACACATTAAATTATATATAGAGAGTATATGTAATGTTTATATAGCTATATAGAACGGATACATTATATATACACTGCAATTTGAGTTGGTTTCATGTGTTAATCCATAATTATTCAAAGTATACACATTAAATTATATATAGAGAGTATATGTAACGTTTATATAGCTATATAGAACAGATACATTAGCTATACACCAATGATACAACCTAGATGCGTAGGTTGTGTAGCTATACAAAACATATACATTACCTATACACCAAAGAAACAATGGGCTATATTAGTCAAAAAATACAACTTTTTCAAATGGTAATTAAAAAGATTACAACTACTTTCAAAAAATTACTTATCTACAACTTATTCAGAATTTTAACTTCTTAATTACAAAAATACAATTTTTTACATTCCTAAAATATCAATAATACTTAATTTTAGGAGTTACTACCACCAATGCATATTCACATTTACTTTCTCTTTCTTTCAAAATCATTAGAATGTAATTTTCCAAATAAACACAACAAAATCAACTTCAAATCCCATATTCCATCTACTGTTTTAAAAAGACTTTTTTTTTCTTTCGTTTTCTCCTTGTTCTTCTTTTTATTCTTCTTTTTTTAAATTCACTTGATAATGATTCAATTATTTATTTGTGACTAAAAGAAATTATTTGAATATATTAATATTAAGAAAAGTACATGAAAAGATATGGTATATGGAAATATGGTATAAGAAATGTACATGAAAATATACCTTAAAAAGTATATGGTATATTCAAATTGGCATATTTAACTGAAAAGATAATAACAAAATATTTGTGAATATAACAGTAGAAATTAGTATATTTAAATTTTTATATTATATATAGTACATAATATAATAATATTATTTGTGTATATAGTATATAATATTATGATATACCTAATATATGAATGTATTACTCTATGTGACAACCAATTGTACTCTACAATAACATATAAAGTATACAATGTACAATATGTAGATAGAATAATATAATAACTTATGGATTACCACTAAAATAGGATCTTAATTCTCCATCCCATTAAACTTGACTTCCTTTCTGCCATCACATATTTGCTATTCAATTTTTTCTCTCTCTCTTCATGAAGTAGAAAAATTAACTCAATTAAATTTATATTTGTATATATTTAATATAATAAACAATATATGCCTAGTATATACGATAATGTATGTGGTCAAAGATTATATATGTATATACTTATTGTTTAATATACATAAGAAATCATTTAATATATAGTATATACCAGCTAATATACATAAAAAATAATATTATATATAGTTTATAATAGTGAAATATACGTAATATATAAGCACAAGAATATATATACTTGTTCAAGGAATTGTATAATATATTATATAAACATTAATATACTATTTTATGGATTAAAATGCTAGTTGAGTATATTGGGATGTTTAGAAAAGTAATTAATGTGTTTTGATATGTATTTAATTTGGTTATCACTAATATAGGAAACTCCTTATTATTAGTCTTTTATTCATAGCAACATTTTTTTATTTATGGTATAAAATTATACATATACCCTAAATATAGAATATATATTGTAGATTATGTAATTTAATTAATAGTTGTAGATTATGAAATATTTTACTTATTTACTTGTATTTAAAACAATGGGCTATATAGGCCCTACAATTTTTGCAATTTTAGGGCCTAGAGTAGAAGCCCAACCTAGAAAAGGCACTGTCCAGTGAGTGATTCAACACAGAAGGTCCAAAGTAATGCAATATTTTGTGGGCAATTCGCAGTATGCGCTTATTTTGGGGTGGTTTTGAATTTTTGTCCATTAAATTGGTGGTCTTTAATTTTTGCCATTCGCTAGAACTCCTTGGTTTCGGGTTCAAACTCCCGCTTAGTCAAAAATTAAAAAAAAAAAAAATCGCAAGATAGAGTTTGGATTTGCAAGGCAGAGATTTGCCTGCAAAACTCTGCCTTGAGGCCTAACTTTACTATAAAATTCTGCCTTGCGATTTTTTATTTTTTTATTGAGCCGGGATTCGAACCCCAAACTTTATGGTATTAGGAGAAAGGGCAAAAAATTAAAAACCACCAATTTGAAGGGCCAAAATTAAAGACCATTGCATTTGAAGGCTACTCCGCACAAAAAATTGATATTTTGTTGGGTCTTTAGAAATGGCAAAATGTTTGGGCTTCATGTCATGATTGGGAGAAATGATATGGGCTTTTTAACACATTTGATCGCTTAACAAAAATAATTATTTTTGTCATGATTGGGAGAAATTATTTTTGTTAGCTAAATCTATAAAAGGGAAAAAAACATAACTAGGAAATAGTTAAAAAAATAATTCCATGATGGTAGCGCATTAGTTAATTTTCATTTCATAGCAAGTAAATATTAACTTCTCAAAAAGAATCCCTAGAATTATGCATGAGGATTAGTCCCAAAAGAAGCTGTTCCTTTTTTTTTTTTTTTTGGACAAATTATTTATCTTACATAAATAAAACGATCACTCAATTTTTTTTTCGTTCTTTCCTTTCCTAAGATGTATATGGTATTTTCACAAGAAATAGATTTATACCATAAATATACATGGCATTTTTTCAACTGAAAATTATTTTTTCATGTAACATATTTATCTCATAAATACGCATGGTATTTTCATAGAAATATATTTATCCCATAAATATGCAAGATATTTTCGCAAAATATATAATTATACCATATATATACAGTATAATAAACATATACATGGTATGTTCTAGATATAAAATGTTTGTACCATACATATATTACCACATATATATATATATAATTTTTACCATATAAACTACCTCTGAAATAACAAATTTATACCATGAATATATTCCTATAAGTTCATACCAAATATATAACAATAACTTGTTTGTACCCTGTTTCAATATCTTTTCTAGGTTTAATGCCCCACATAAACATGTAATCACTTGACAACTTTTTGAAGTAATAATAACTTGCTCATCCTGATTTAATTCTTCGTCCCCAAATAAAAGAAAATATAAAAGGAAAAAAATGTTAGTATCTAACATGAAAGAAAAAGGAATGGAAATAGATAATTTTCTATTTTGCTCAATCTAAAACTACGATCAATGGGGTCTATTGATTAAAGAAGAGAAAATGAATTGAAAAGTACAATTAAAATAAAATATTAAGAGATAATTGTGGATCCCTGATTTAATGGAATAAATTTCGTAATTTTCTCTTATTTAATGGAGTAAATCACTGTAAGTAAATATACCCAAAAGTAATAAAAGTTGCTCTAAGAGTCGTGCTAGTTATGTTTATAACTTTTAGAGCGTGACAAGCCGTGTAAATTTCTTATTTCTCTATATAAAAACTATCAACTAACACATTTTTTTAACCTCTCCCCCATCCATATAAAAAAAATTGAGCATTGGCATTATTATATATTTTTGTTGGTGATGCAAGGGCAAAGCTTTATTTTGAGCATTTTTTGTATACAAATTTTTTCGTTATGCGATTAACTGAGTTTCCTTCATATTGTTGAGTTGAAATTTGGCAAATGCACGTTGTTGCGGCATCCCGTTCAGCTTGGTTCGGCTATACATGTGAATGTGTTCGTGATACGTGTGTGGTTGGTGTGACACACCTTTATAGCCTGATTTTATTTTTTCTCACCATTAATTTTTTATCATAATTTCAGCATTTTGTAACTGCTCAAGAAATTAATCTTTTCCTGCGATCAAATCTGTAATAACACTTTTAAACTGTGTAACAGCTATTCGATTTCTGTAACTCCGTATTAATTTCTTTTTGTAATAGCTCCAGCAGTTTGCATATAAAGAGAGTTGTCTTTGTGAGTTATCAGAGGCCAAAAATATTCTTTCATTGTCTCAAAAAAGTTGTTCTTCTCGTTCAATTTTCTGGACAAATATTTTCTCTAGACTCTAAACTTTCAATCGTGAGTACACTTAGGGGTCATTTGGTAGGAGGGATAAGTCATCCCATATAGATGGGATTGGGTGGGATAGGATGGAATAACATATCCCGCCTCTATATGGGATAACTTATCCCGCTTTTTATCCCATGTAGATGAGATTGAGTGGGATACCAAAGAGTAATCCCACCAATCAAACATGGGATAATTCAAATCTCATGGGACTAATAATCCCATCCCATCCTATCCCTCCTACCAAACGATCCCTTATTTCAGGACATTGACTTGTCACGACTCAATATTTGATTAGATAAGTTGTTTATGTTTACCTTTCTGTTAAATATCAATATTATAACAATTTCCAAGAAGGAGAACAAATTAGCATTTAATTCCACCTTTGCCGATATTGTCAGCATCAGAAAGCCTGGATTATTAATTCGTAATTTCACAGAAAATAAAGAAATTGATTATGATCGATCAGCTAAGAGAGTCAAAGGTGTGGGGTCCAGTCCCCTATTCCATAATTTAAGGAAGGAAGATTTTTCTTCCTTTGACAAATTATACATTGGCAACAATTGTGGACTACATACGTGATGTAAGCGCTTACCTCATCATAGTCGTGATGTAAGCGCTTACCTCATCATAGGAAATTCATTCCTATAAATAAATAGGCGACTTATGGTTCATTTGTAAACACACCAAACACCAAAATCATTTGCTATACACCAAACACAAACACAAAGTGAGGTATTCCATAGATCGAAAGAAAAAAAGTCTCGAAGAAAAATAGAGTGTGAGTGATACCGTAGTAAGGTGGGAAAATCAAAAGAGTGTTTTTCTTTTGTGGGTGTAGTGGTCTTAGGAGTATTTATACTCGTTACTACACAAACAGTAAAATTCCTTACTATAGTGATATCACCGCTCCTCTTGGCCGTGGTTTTTCCCTTATTCAGAAGGGTTTCCACGTAAAATCTTGGTGTCATTATTGCTGCATTTTATTCTTGTTGATTTAACCATAACTTAGTGTTCCGCGTTTATCACTAATACCGTGAATATTATTTTTGCGCGTCTAAGATATTCCCAACAAGTGGTATCAGAGCCAAGGTTCTGTCTGAGTATGCTCTGTGGTTGCGTGATCCGAACTTCCACATCGAAAAGAATTACTTTGGTCTTCGAATAAAATAGTATTTGTATTTGTGATAAACGATGGAAGCCAACACTAGTAGAATGGTTACTTTGAGTGGCGTAAATTATGCCATTTGGAAGGGCAAAATGGAAGATTTGCTCTATGTCAAGAATTTTCATGAACCTGTCTTTGCTAATAAAAAGCCTGATAATAAATCAGATGAAGAGTGGAATTTGTTGCATCGGCAGGTTTGCGGCTTTATTAGACAGTGGGTTGACGATAATGTGTTGAACCATATTTCTGGGAGACACATGCTCGGACCCTATGGGAGCATCTTGAAAATTTGTATGCTCGGAAAACTGGTAACAACAAGATGTTTTTGATAAAGCAAATGCTGGGTTTAAAATACCACGATGGTTCCGCAATGACAGATCATCTGAATATTTTTCAGGGGATCATGAACCAGTTATCCGCTATGGGTATTAATTTTGATGAAGAAATTCAAGGCTTATTTCTACTTGGTTCCCTACCGATTCTTGGGAAATTATTAGAACTTCATTATCAAATTACGCTCCGAATGGTGTGATCTCTATGGATCTTGCCAAGAGCGATCTTTTAAATGAAGAGATGAGAAGAAAATCTCAAGGTTCCTCCTCATCAGATGTCTTGGTGATTGACACTAGGGGGAGAGGCAAGAATCGTGGTTCTCAAAATAGAGAGCATCATAGAAGCAAATCCGAAAGCGGACTTAAAGATATTGAGTGCTATCATTTAACGGGAAAAAAGGGCACACAAAGAAGTTACGCCGGATTTTGAAAAAGGAGAATAGAGATAAGGAGGAAAACAAAGAAGATGGCAATCGTGTTGCGTACCGTCACTACGAAGAAGATCTTGTTACTATCCTTGATGCGGATCTGATAAATATTGCTTGTGATGAGTCAAGCTGGGTTGTGGACAGTGGTGCCGCATCTCATGTGACATCACGGAAGGAATTTTTCTCATCCTATACTCCGGGTGACTTTGGAACTTTGAGTATGGGTAATGAGACTGTATCTAGGGTGGCTGGTGTTGGAACGATTTGTTTGAAAACTAGTATTGGAACTAAACTAGTTTTAAACAATGTAAAGCATGCACCCGATGTTCGTTTGCACTTGATCTCTGTTGGTGTTTTGGATGATGAAGGATATGTCAGTACCAATGGTGCTGGAAAGTGGAAGCTTACTAAAGGTTCCATGATTGTGGCTCGTGGCGAAAAATGTCGTGGTCTATACTGGACTACGGCCTCTACCTGTGTTGATATGGTAAATGCAGTTGAGAGCAATAGCTCTTCAACGTTATGGCATAAGAGGCTTAGCCACATTAGCGAGAAAGGACTAAATGTTACGGCCAAAAAGAAATTATTATCAAATTTCGAAAGTGCTAAATTAGAAAAGTGTGAGCAACTCGCTTGGCTGGAAAACAAAATAAAGTTTCTTTCAAGTCTCATCCTCCTTCAAGAAAGACGAGAGTTGCTTGAGTTGGTGCATTCAGATTTATGTGGTCCAATGAATACAAGGACTTTGGGTGGTGCACTTTACTTCGCTACCTTTATTGATGATTGCTCAAGGAAACTTTGGGTCTACGTCTTAAAGACTAAAGACCAAGTGTTGGGTGTCTTTAAGCGATTTCGAGCCTCGAAAAGAGAAATGGAAAGAAGAAGGCGAAGGTATTCGTGCGATAACGGTGGTGAATATTGTGGACCGTTTGACGAATACCGCAAGCAACGGGGGTATCGTACACCGAAGACTCCTCCCAAGACTCCTCGGCTTAATGGTTTAGCGAGAGAGGATGAACAGGACCTTGATGGAAAGAGTTAGATGTTTGCTTTCTCGAGCAAAGTTGCCGAATTCCTTTTGGGGTGAGGCATTGTTGACCGCCGCACATGTTATTAATCTATCCCCGCGGTTGCTTTGCAAAGTGATGTTCCAAACGAGTTTGGTATGGCAAGGATGTTTCCTATGACCACTTGAAAGTGTTTGGTTGCAAAGCTTTTGTACATGTGCCTAAAGATGAGAGGTCAAAATTAATCGCGAAGACAAGCGGCATCTTCATTGGTTATGGCCTTGATGAGTTTGGTTACAGGCTATATGATCCAATTGAGAAGAAGGTCGTGAGAAGTCGTGATGTTATCTTCGTAGAGGATCAAACCATTGAAGATATTAACAAAGCGGAGAAGATAAAATCTTCAAGTTCTGAAGGCTTAGTTAATCTTGATCAAGTTCCTCAAACAAATGTTGATGAAGTTGGTGGGCTCGATGACGACGGTGATGCCCAGAATGATGTTCCGGATCGGCATGTTGATGATGATAACGATCTTGCTATTGATGAGGTAGATGCTTCTACTTATGAAGTCGTGGATGAGCCGGATATTCCACTTAGAAGGTCTACTAGACAAAGCATGTTCCTTCTTCCCGTTATTCACCTAATGAGTATGTATTACTCATCATGGGGGAGAACACGAATGTTATGAGGAGGCCATGGAAGATGAGCACAAGGATCAATGGATCGAAGCCATGCAAGATGAGATGAAATCTCTGCATGAGAACCATACTTATGAGTTGGTGAAATTGCCTAAGGGCATGAGAGCTTTGAAGAACAAATGGGTGTTCAAAGTTAAAGCCGAAGAACACAGCTTGAACCCCAGATACAAAGCTAGATTGGTTGTTAAGGGATTTGGTCAAAGGAAAGGTATTGACTTTGACGAAATATTTTCTCCTGTCGTGAAAATGTCCTCCATTCGGACAGTTCTTGGTTTGACTGCTAGTCTTGATTTGGAGATTGAGCAAATGGATGTGAAGACTGCTTTTCTTCACGGTGACTTAGAAGAGGAGATTTATATGGAACAACCTGAGGGCTTTAAGGCAAAAGGTAAAGAAAATCTTGTATGCAAACTTAAGAAGAGTCTATATGGATTGAAGCAAGCTCCCAGACAGTGGTACAAGAAGTTTGAGTCCGTTATGGGGGAGCAAGGCTACAAGAAGACTTCTTCGGATCACCGTGTGTGTTGTACAAAGATTTTCTCATGATGACTTTATCATCCTTCTGCTATATGTGGATGATATGTTGATTGTAGGCAAGAATGCTTCCAGGATTGACGAGTTGAAGAAACAGTTGAGTAAGTCTTTTGCAATGAAAGACTTGGGTCATGCTAAGCAGATTTTGGGCATGAGTATTACTCGTTCAAGAGATGAAAAGAAGCTTTATTTGTCACAGAAAAAGTACATAGAACGTGTACTGGAGCGCTTCAACATGAAGAATGCTAAGAGGGTTAGCACACCTCTTCCCCGGTCATCCGAAATTGAGCAAAAAGATGTGTCCTACAACAACGGAGAGGAAAAGAGAGAATGGCCAAGATTCCTTATTCCTCTGTAGCCGTCGGAAGTTTAATGTATGCAATGGTATGCACTCGACCGGATATTGCTCGTACGGTCGGTGTTGTTAGCGATTTCTCGAAAATCCGGGGAAAGAGCATTGGGAAGGCGTGAAGTGGATACTCGGGTATCTAAGAGGAAGCTCAGATGAATGCTTGTGTTTTGGAGGATCAAATCCAATTTTGAAGGGCTATACAGATTCTGATATGGCAGGTGACCTTGATAACAGAAAATCCACTACTGGATATTTGTTTACTTTTTCAGGGGGAGCTATATCATGGCAGTCAAAGTTGCAGAAGTGTGTCGCACTGTCTACAACGGAAGCGGAGTATATTGCGGCTACTGAAGCTGGCAAAGAAATGATATGGCTCAAGAGATTCCTTCAAGAACTTGGATTGCAGCAAATGGAGTATGTTGTCTATTGTGACAGTCAGAGTGCAATAGACTTGAGCAAGAACTCCATGTACCATGCGAGAACAAAACACATTGATGTCAGATATCATTGGATTCGTGAACAAGTGGAGAACGAATCATTTCAGGTCAAGAAGATTCACACGAGTGAAAATCCTGCAGATATGCTGACCAAGGTGGTATCGAGAGACAAGTTCGAACTGTGCAAAGAACTTGTCGGCATGCACTCAAACTAGAAGCCAGTGTACCCTCCTTCAAGTAAATGGGACTGGAGGGGGAGATTTGTGGGGTCCAGTCCCCTATTCCATAATTTAAGGAAGGAAGATTTTTCTTCCTTTGACAAATTATACATTGGCAACAATTGTGGACTACATACGTGATGTAAGCGCTTACCTCATCATAGTCGTGATGTAAGCGCTTACCTCATCATAGGAAATTCATTCCTATAAATAGGCAGCTTATGGTTCATTTGTAAACACACCAAACACCAAAATCATTTGCTATACACCAAAGTGAGAGCAAAGTGAG
The DNA here is from genome assembly GCF_029784015.1 of Lycium ferocissimum. Classification (NCBI taxonomy): domain Eukaryota; kingdom Viridiplantae; phylum Streptophyta; class Magnoliopsida; order Solanales; family Solanaceae; genus Lycium; species Lycium ferocissimum. Next base: position 12,862,799 of record NC_081344.1, on the reverse strand, counting down.
GTATTCCATAGACTGAAAGAAAAAAAAGTCTGTGAAGAAAAATAGAGTGTGAGTGATACTGTAGTAAGGTGGGAAAATCAAAAGAGTGTTTTTCTTTTGTGGGTGTAGTGGTCTTAGGAGTATTTATACTCGTTACTACACAGTGTAAAATTCCTTACTATAGTGATATCAAATTTTGCTCCTCTTGGCCGTGGTTTTTCCCTTATTCGGAAAGGGTTTCCACGTAAAATCTTGGTGTCATTATTGCTGCATTTTATTCTTGTTGATTTAACCATAACTTAGTGTTCCGCGTTTATCACTAATACCGTGAATATTATTTTTGCGGGTCTAAGATATTCCCAACAAAAGGGTCTTCATATAATACATATGCTTTTAAAAGCAATATAAGCAAAAGAAGAAAAAACGTATTAAGGAAAAAAAAAAATGAAATAAAAAGTGAAAGAGCTATGAGATGTTCGTGCATGTTCAAGCTTCTGGTTAAACATGTGAGATGGAAGAAAAAACGGCACGTGATAGAAACGTCCAGCCCATGTGAAGCGGTGGACTTTGAGAGAAATCTCGGGTCAAAAGGGTCATTTTGATGAAAAATGTTCACCTTCAAATGCCAAATCTCTTGTGAACCATCAATTCTATGTTATAATATACAAAATTTGTGAACTAAGAAACTATACAACAATAACAAAAGAACAAACCCAGTGTAGTTCCAAAGATAAGTAGGGTGTATGCAAGTCCTTACCATGTCTCATAAAGATAGAGAGTTGTTTCTGATAAACCCTCAACTCAAGTAAAGCATCTTAAACAGTTGGAAAACTAAAGCAATACAAAAAATTATTGTATTTAACTTATCAAATCGTAATATACCATATAAAATAAGATATGGATAATAACTTACTAATCCGCCAAAAGAGGGACAAAAGGAGTGAAACTAACATATCTTGATTTAATTAGCCTATCCTTTGATAGTAAATTAACCAGCAATCCGACACATATCTAATATCGTAAGGAAAAAAATCAAAACACTAGCAAAAGAAAAAGAAAATTTAGCACTCAACACATGTGGGGTTAAATACAAAAATATTCATCGAACATTTTGACCATTGACTTCTCCGACATCTAGGGGTGCACAGTGGCCTGAGGCGACGAATGTGGTGGCAGACTTGGCGGAGGTACTGCTGGTTTGCACTGGTAACATTTTGCAAAAAGGCCAAATGTATCAACCTGTTTGATGAAATTGCTCATGCTGGCCCATCCACCAAACCCAAACCCAACAACCAAAACCCAGCCCACTATAAATATGTTAATGGCATACATGACAGTCCAGCTTGGCATGAATGATGGTGGCTTCTCTGCTGCATTCTGCAATTTTCATTCAACGAAAGAGAGTATGTCTTATATACTGACAATATAAAAATATTTACACGATCATATTTCTTAAAAGCTAGGTAAATATATAGACTAAACATGGATCGGTTACATGATATAGAACAGAATGGATAATTTGTCAAGGCATGTCAAATTACATTGAATACATAAAAGTATTATACGTTATTATAAATAAATAAAATTAGTAAAGAAGAATGTACAACTTGATGGGGTATATAGCAGGTTGACAAATGAGTCAAGTCAATTTCTAGAAGGGAGAAATTTCTAATTTGATGATATATGGAACATTTTAAAATAGGTCAATTCAAGGGACATAAGGGGCATCAACAAATATACTCATCTCAAACATAATACAACAATGAGACTGTAGGCAGATAACTAAATGAAAATGACTTCCCACCCATACAAAATATTTCCAAATCAAAGCCTTTAATGCCTCTATTGTACCTTTGCTTCCATTCTGTCCCTTCTCTTAACCATTACCCAACCCTTTTTTTTTTTTGCAACCCTTCTCCTTCAGCTCCTCATTAACATGATTTATTTAAAAAGAATTTACTACTACACATATAGTGTGAAGATTTGTTTACACTATTAATATACTTAATTAACTCATTGCAGTGGCATGTTACCTGTCTCATTTTTCAGGTTACTAGTCCAATTTATTACGAACAGTTACTACTGCTAATTATCATTTATATGATCTGATAGTGTAAACATTCTTTTACTTTATCCGTTAATAAAAGTTTAACTACGAAAATGAGGGTATCTACGTACTTAGGTTTCATAAATTAACTATATGTTCATGAAATTTATCACAAGTTGTGTGAGGGTTGTATTTGCTTGACAAGTGGAGTTTGTGACCCAAATTAAGAATTTAGGTCAACAAATCTGACTTATCAAACATAAACAAATCCTCAGGCAACTTATGAACGTCGTGTGAGACCCAATTTTTTTTTTTTTTTCAATAACACAATATGTCGAGACAAATAAAATACTCATGTAACAAGGGACCTAATTCAAAAGCATTGTGAATACATGCACAAAGTACAGTGAGTAAATTTTTGAATTTTCGGAAGGCATAGAAATAAATGCATTACCTGTCGAGCAGAGGCTTTTCTATAAGTGAGCATATGAGCAAGAGCTGGGATGATGTAGACAGTGAAACTAACCAACAGAGCCCCAACAGCAGAGTTAATAGGCCCAAAGAATGGGAAAATAATAGCCAAGAACCATATAGGTATCACAACAGGCAACCTAACAAGTGCCCTTAAGCATATGCTTTTAGTGTCATGCATCCCTATCACCTTCTCCCACACAAAGTACAACGGCGTACAAGCAAATCCGAACGTAATAAACTGGTGAATCAACATCAATATAACTGCAACATCGCGCCATCCGTCTTTAGGAAGAAGCGAAAAAGCGTTACTATGGTTTAAAAGTTGGTCTCCGAATGCCCAGTAGACTGCTGCAGCTGATGGAATGGTTAGGGTGAAAACGTAGAGTGTGGCTATTAAGTAAATGTACTTGAACTTCTGGGGTTTCCACATTGCATGCATGATTTCCCTAAATATAAACAAAAAGGGATATTAGATTAGTTTAACCATGCCAGTAAATGACTATATTGGGTGTGAAAAGTGACAAGTACAGCATAACAAGAATATGGAATCTAATGATATGCTCTAATTATTTAAAGTAATTATAAGTACGTTGGAGAACATTGGCATTGGATTCTACACAATTCATAGTTGTCCCCCAATGGCGGAAGTAGTTTATTGGGTACGGTTCATCGAACTCAATATATTTTTATGCAAAACATAGATACATATGTAGAAAGTACTAAGAATTCAACATTTACTAAATTTTAAATTTATAATATAAAAAATATAATGAGTTCAGTGCTAAGAATCTTAAGGTTGAAATCATCAAGTTTAAATTCAGGATTCCTTAACCCGAGTTTAACTCATTTCCATTGACACGGTAAATAACTTTTTACGCTTTCAATACAATTTAATTTGTTGTAGAATGCTACTAGTTCCTTCTTATTTATTAAGTTACTAATTCCACTTATTTCGAGTGGTTACCTGTAGTTAGTGGCGGAGCCAGGATTTCCGCCGAGGGGTTCAAAATATAAAAAAGTGAATATACGAAGAAGCCTAAGGGGATTCAACGTTTACTATATATATATAAAAAATAATTTTAACTTTGTAAAAACAGTGTTTTTTTTCCACCGAGGGGATTCGGATGAACACTCTCGGCATAGTGTGGCTCCGCCACTGCCTGTAGTTACCTTTTACGTAACCTGATGGTGGAAAATATTTCACTCTGGTAATGTAGATGTGTAACTTAAAAGTTATTAAATGCAATCACCCATAGTTAAAACTATTGAACTAAAAATAATGTTAAATAACCTTCTATAACTGGTTAAATTGTACTAATGGTTACAAAAATTCATTTAAAATCGGAAAAAAGAATGAGCTGGGTATGAGAGCTTACACAGTAACAGCATGTCCACCAAAGGTGTAAAGAATATTGGTGGCACCAGTGAAATACAGCACAAGCTTCGCTGGAGCTGAGTGTTGCACATTTTCAACCTATAATAACATATAAATGATCCCTCCATTTATAGAAATTGCAAAGCGAAATTTGAAAGTACATTAATAAATGGTGGATATTGTTTAGGAAATATGAGTTCTGTTATCTACCTGGCCATGAGCTATAGCAGCAACAGTTAAGTACCATGCTGTGTAAGTGGTCATCCCAAGGCCAAGAAAAGACCAAATCCGGTAGTTATGAAAAGAAGGAATAAAAACAGTGGTAGCACAACATGCTCCAAATATATATGTCCATGTCCTCTTGTCTAAATGATCATTGACGTAATATATGTTACTGTACCAAATTAAAAAAAAAATCCATCAAATTAATAATCAAGATAATGTTTTTAATTAGAGTTTTAACTTCTATAACAGTTAAAAATAATTAAGTATTGACTATCATGCCACTTAAGAAATAACTATAGGTAAATGTAGTTATCTTTCACTAGTAAGAGAGATTTTAATTAATAACGTGAAAAATCGGCTCTGCAACAAGTTAAAATAAACTGGTAGTCTCAAATATTTTTACTACACTGCCAATCTTTTTATTTAAATCGCAGTTTTGATAGATTTAAATATTGTTTAAATGAAGAATTGAGATCATGTTCATAGCACCATACCTTGCGCAACCAATAAGTTGTATGACAGATCCAAACAGAAGAAAAGTACAGTTGAAGGCAAGCCCCAGTGCTTTCCAGTAAGGACCCAGTAGTCCATCAAGTACTTCGAACCACTGCCAGTTGAAAAAGAAATCAGATACAAAGTAAAATGAATAAATCTATTTGCAACAAGTCATAAGATTCTTGTTTTTTTTAAAGATACTGAGAATATTACAAGTTGAAATATCTGGTAGTGAGGTAGTACTGATCAGAAGAGAATAATTAGTTTGTTTTTTTACCACGACCCACTGAAATTCAGCCCTTTGTTATTCCAATTTGTAATAAGAAAAATACCTACCTGAATGACATGATTCTTGAAGCTAACACCTTCTTTCTCTTTTCTACTTCTATACTCTATGTAGAGAACACTGATGAGGTATGCAGTCCAACTTCCAACAAGACCATAAAACACTTGAAGCACTATCCCTGATACCATACCAAGTTGAGAAAATGAATATGGTAGTGTCAACAGCACTTGAGCAACCTGTTAAAAACAAATGAAATTAAGAATACACATATATTTACTAAACAATCATAAAAAGAATAAAAAAATAATACTATAGTTTAGTTCTCACTTGATTAGATGCACAACTGAACCAAGCATCCCAAACAGAACCACCATGCCAGAAGAGACTTTTGAGATTGAAAATGGACTGATCTTCTTCTGATTTCTCAACTTCCCCATCATGATCGGTTTCATTGAAATTTGACACAATAGCTTCCTCTCCTTGCTTGTGTGGATACATTTTAATTTGCAAATAAAACGTCTAAATTCTTGCAGATCTGCAAACACACACAAAAAATAGAAAATAAGACAAAAAAGAATACACCAACCCCCAAAAAATACTAGAACTACTTTCCAAGAATTCCCTAGATCCAAAAATAAAGAAAAAAAACCACCTCCAGAAAAAGAATGTAAAATAAAATAAAATATAAAAAACAACAACATAAAACCATTTTCCCACTTTCTTCAAATACCTTGTTTTGAGATGTCTCTTTCTTGAAACCAGATGTCCTGTGCAAGAAGCCAAAAAAACTTCTCCTTTGAGCTATTCTTTATGTTTTGTTTCCTCAAAGGTAAAAACAAAAGAGAGCTCTATTACAACTCAATTTACACTGAGAAGCAGAGAAGAGAGAGATAAAAAAACAAGTTTCGAAGATTGCTCCATTTCAAGAATTGACAGAACAGAGAAGGAGAAATTAATGTAGCTCAATAATAATTGCAACAACAAAAATCTCAACTAATAATTCAAAAGGGCACTTAAATGCAGTTGATTTAATATTTATAGTCACAGAGACGATTCACAAAGGCGGCGAAAGTGACCGTAAAACAGGTAAAAAGGTCTCAGAGATTTTGTATTGATGAATACAGACTAGAAGTAGGAGCAGGGGAAGAAAAAGCAACTTTTCAGTAGTATTCTAAGTACACATAACGTATTTATAAACAACAGTAGCAAGAGCTAGCTAAGCCTATTTACATATACATAAAAAAATGGATAAAAAACTCAACTCTATTCCGCGTATATTCCGATCATAATAAATAGTCTTTCCCTTTTAATTTGATTGTCTTAGTTTGACCGGATGAGGAGTTTATGAAATTAAATATTTTTTTTATTCAAAATAAATGAATTTTTAAAAGTTCAAAAAGGTTATTTTTTTTTTTTTTTTAAATTACCCTTCTCTCTAATGGATTTTTCAATCTCAATGCTGACTATTTTATTTTAAAAAAAAACTAGGGGAAAAAAGGTAATATTGTCAAATAACCATTTGATTAGTGTAATTGATTAACTTTCTTCAGGAGGTATGTCACACCCCGAAAATTCAACTATTTTGGATCGGAGAGTGGGGCTTCTGAATCTTGTGGCTCTTAAATTAAATATACGTATAATATACCAAAATGTTCTTTAATTTTGTGATTTTTAAACATTGTAGTAATCTACAGATTACAGAATCGATGTTAACACCAAACAACAAGAAGCTAAGAACTGTGGATAATCGATATCATAATGGGGAAGAAAGAGAGATGAAATTGAGAGTTAATTGATGTATATTTCATTGATGAAGTAATGATATAAAATTTGTATATTACAGCTAATGAGATGATATATATATATCTCTTTTTCAGCTTAACCGATTATAACTAATCTAAGTAGCTAATTAACAACTTAAACTACTTAACAACTTAATAATGAAATTACATTTACGATACTTAATATCATTCAAAGTAGGTGTAAATATATCAAGAACACCTAGTTTGGACTTAAATATTCATTAATTTTTTTTCAAAATATCTACTTAATTACCTACGTTTTGTCAAAATATCTCTACTCATTTGGTACCGATAGTAATCAACCCTTGTTGTATTTTCTCCCTAACAAAGTGACAGTCAATCTCGATGTGTTTTGTTCTTTCATGAAACACGGATTATTCGTCCGTATACGTCGACTTGTCGCTTATGAATTTATTTCCTAACCTTAAAGCCAAGAATCCAAATTAGGGCTACGCACGGAGCTCTTTGAAAAAAGACTTTCGTGAAATAAGTGAGTCTCTTATCTTCACAATATTGTCACAATATGCTTGATCCTGACCATTTTGGGCGATGTTTGATGTATGATCTGAAAGCCGCATCATGTGAGACTTTTGGGACTTTGTAAGAACTGACTAAGAGTTTGCACTCCAAATGTTATGCCAGGCCTAGTTACTGTCAAGTAAAGTAACTTGCCAATCAGTCTTTGATACACTATTTGATCAACTGGAGGATCTTCCATGACCTTTTCTCCATTCTTCCTTAGAAAATCATCATAAACTTGAGAAGTTAGCTTTAGGTTTGTATCAATAGGAGTACAGGCTGGTTTTGTACCTGATAGTCTTGCCTTATACACCAATTATAGTGCATATTTCCCTTGATGCATTGTAGTTCCCATTTTTGACCTGGCAAACTCAATGCCTAAGAAATATTTCAACTCGCATAATCTTTCATCTTGAAAGCCTTGCTTAATAATGTTTCCTCGATTAATTTTGTGATTTTCAATACCAGATGACTGTTCCTTTCTCTGATTGTTTAGTGAACACAAAATGATCAAATGGACTTTGTTTGAACTTAAAACTGATCAAAGCATCTGATAATTTGGCATTCCTTGCCCTGAAAAGCCATAGACCGGTCTATTGCTAATCCTTTCTCAAAACAAACTAAGTTTCGCCAAATAAATAAATCGCAAGACATTGTAACATCAATTGATAAATGTGCCAAATTTCGATCTTGCCAATGACAAAAACGGTGTTTGTAACCGCATATGTTTCTTAGTAGTACAAATACATTATTACTATTAGCCTTATACTTGCTAATACAATTTCCCAAGTATTGTTATTTTCTTAATTTATTAATTAATCATGATCTTAAAAATTAGGCTTGATACTTGGCACTCAGATTATCATAACTCACATTTAATCCTAAAGACTATTGTCTATTATATGTGACACAAAGTCTTTAGCCGACACATAATTTTCTTGCTTCTTTTGTTGACTTTGAAGCTTGTGAGAATTCTAAGGAGCTTGGTGACGCTTTTTTCTCTCTACGTCATTATACATTTGATAATCCATGGAGGATGTTGCGAATCGTTGATATGAGATGTTGATGGTCGATTAAAATATCCTCTTGTAAGTTAGAAGGTATAGAAATCACACTTTGATCAACAACTAAATCAGTAGGTAAATCTATTTGTTTTATTGAACCGGCTCTCGGTGTCTTGGTGTTATTCGAAATAAAGGTTGAACATAAACATTTTCTTGAAATACTACATCCCTATTAACAAAGAACACGAAATTAATGAGATCATATAGTATATAACCCTTCGATTAGAATAACCCGTATTATGACGTATAAAGTCAAACTTAGTCATATCCTTGGCATAGCATAAACTACCTAATACTCTCAAATGCCTTAAACTAGGTTGCCTATGATACATTCTTTCATAAGGTGACACATTATTTAGAACCATTATTAATAATATAAACGACACGGACACGGTGTCTCCCGTTCTATAGGTATTTTCCCTTGAAATCTAATGGCCCTTGTTACTTCTAAAATATATGCATGTTTCCTCTCAGCAACACCCATTTCTTTGAGGGTATACATCTAATTCTTTGGTGCGGCCTAATTGTTTAAACAAACCATCACACACTGAGTTGACAAACTCAGTACCATTATCAGTCCTTATAATTTTCACTGTTTTATCAAAGGCGATTTCGTAGCATACCAAAAAAGTGTTGTGAACAAACACACACATCAGACTTATGTTTTAACAAGAATATCCATGTGAATCTAGAATAGTCATCCACAACAGTAAGAAAAAATCTATTGCCATCAAAAGTTGCAATTTCATAAGGTCCCCACAAGCCTACATGAAGTAAATCCAAACAGGAATATTACTAGAAGGAAAAGGTAACGTTGTCACATTTGCACGAGGACATACACTTATCAACTTTTATTTTGATAGACTGTAAACTACTAGAAAGTAATTTGTTTAAGACTACAGAAGAAATGTGTCTAAGCCTTTGATGCCAAAGAATGATATCCTCGGATGCAATCTCAGATTTATGATTTTGTACAGCTAAACTGATATGTCTTCCATTATGTTGATTTAATAGAAGATATAAGCCTTCTTCTTCTTTACCAATCTCCTTCACCCTCCCAGTAAAGAGATCCTGCAAAAGACAAAAGTCAGGATAAAAGGAAGCACAGCATTGCAGTTCTTTTGTTAATTTTGAAACTGAGAGTAAATTGTAGGCAAACTGAGGTATGTAAAAAACATTAGAAATTGTACTTCTTGGAGAAATAGTACTTTCACCAGTATGTTTTACTAGTACTGTATTGCCATTTGGTAAATGTACTTTCTTTGATCTGATAGGATCTTTAATAGAATTTGTATTTAATAAGGTTATGTCTGATGTCATATGATTTGTGGCCCCTGTGTCAATGATCCATTCAGAGGCATTTGGTGCTACACAAGCCATATGTTTCAGACTCTCTTCTGTATGTGCAGATACAACATCTAGTGCTGCATCTTCACAAACTTGTGACATAAAGCGTATGCGGATGTAAACCAAAATTATTTAGCAAGTTGTATATTTAAGCATCTCTACATCATCATGCCTCCCACTTCATTCATTTGACCACCTCCACTTGAACTAGCTTGATTACCATGAGAGGTTTCTCCAGCAAACATTTGAGATTGATTTTGTCCAAACTAATTTGCAGCAGAAGTCTGAATCAAAGTTCCTACTCCAAAGCTTTGTGTACCATCATTCTTTGATGTCTCAGAACTCATCTCACCAACCACATTATAAGCTTCACCATTAGTAGAACCATTTTTCTTCTTTGACTTAAAGTCTGACAGATATCCAACCAGCTTGTAGCAAGTCTCTCTACTATGACCCTTGCATTTATAGTAATCACACACTAAACCAGAATAAAAATTCTTCTTGAATCTTTGATTCTGAAAGCCATTATTGTTACCATTGTTACCACCACCATTCTGATAGTTATTACCAGTTTGATAGTTATTACCATTTCTAGAGTACATCGCTATATCCAGATTTCCCAAATTGGCAGAAGCGTTGATTCCTACCACACCAAAATTAGAAGCAACAGACTTCTGTCCTTTATCACTAACAACCATTGAGTAGGCTTGGTTTATGGAAGGTAAAGGGCACATCATAAGAATTTGGCTTCTAGCTTGACCATAAGAATCATTAAGACCCATTAAGAACTGAAAAAGCTTTAATTTCTGAAGATGTGCAATAAAATCCTTAGACTTAGGACAATTACAACCCGGTGCAGGTACCAATGCATCAAATTCTTCCCAAAGATTTTTCAATCTTGAGAAATATGCAGAAACAGTAGAGGTTCCTTGAGTAATGGTAGCAATTTCTTTATGCAAATTGTAAGTTCTTAAGCCATCTACTTTACTAAATCTCTCAATTAATTCCTCCCTTGAGCATTAGAAGCATACATAATACCCCGAAGACTCATTTTCACACAAAATTCATCATCCAAGAGAGTACATAGTGTTTACCCTCTCCCAATTACTTCGGGATACTTTTAACACTACGCATACCATTAACTAAGCCTAGTTATTTCTACAAGCAAAAGCGTAATTGATCTAAACCAATAGAAAAATTCTTGATACCTGTCAATTGGAGAAATAATCTGAATTTCACTCACATCAGATGGTGAAAGGAACAGAGGATGGGTGTAATCGATCCCGAAGCCCGATTGCTTGAAAAGAACTCCCGTCATACTCGAATTTGGTACTCCATTCTCGGGATTCAACGGATTTCCATTGGCATCCATATTTTTTCATTCGAGTTTATGAAGCGGAAGTAAGATTTTGAAGAAAACGAGTGATTTCACTCAAGAATTGATTGACGGAGCTTTCAATTGAACGAAATTGTAACCCGCTCTGATACTATGTAGTAATCTACAGATTACATAATCAATGTTAACACTAAACAACAAGAAGCTAAGAACTGTGGATAATCGATATCATAATGGAGAAGAAAGAGAGATGAAATTGAGAGTTAATTGATGTATATTTCATTGATGAAGTAATGATATAAAACTTGTATATTACAACTAATGATATATATATATATATATATATATATATATATATATATATATATATATATATATATATATATATATATCTTTTTGAACCGACTACTCTCAACTAACTAATCCACTAAGTAGCTAATTAACAACTTTAACTACTTCTTAACAACTTATATAATGAAATTACATTTCTGCCCTTTATATACTTAATATCATTCAACAAACATGTTATGTGGAATGTTGAAATTAAAGAGTTGCCAAATTAAGAAAGAGAAATTCTTTTAAAACAAACTAAAAAATAAAGCAAGACAAACAAATTGAAATATATGATATGTCTTCAAATACATTATTACTAAGTCATAATTGCTAATACATATTCTTACCTTAATTTATTAATTAATCATGATAAAAATTAGGTACGAGTAAATGTTTACCTAAAAATTGTGTGTTGTATGTGAGATAATTTTCTTGCTTCTTTTGTTTGGAAATTCTTCTTTTTTCTCTCTACTTATACATAGGGGTTGGCGTTCGGTTCTTTGGTTCAATTTTTTCAAAGTTCGGTTTGGTTTTTGGTTTAATGCAAAACCAAAACAAAGGTTACTGGAATATAAAGATCAATTGTGTTCAATGTTCATTGTTGTAGGTTAGGTGAAATGAAATTAGGGTGGGTCTATAGGGATGGACTTGGATAAATTAATTTGGGGTTGAGAGAGTGGACTGCGATCTGTATGATGCGATGTTGTAAAAAAAAATTATATTCAAAAAAAATACCGAAGAATCATGACCCGGAACGGAACACCAAACCGAACACCGAATTTATTATATAAAAAAAAAACGAAACTGAATTAGTTCTACTCGGTCCGATTTTTCGATTTTAGGTATTTATGCTCAGCCCTACTTATACATATAATTCTCATCTTGGGTCTTCGAGTTTTGGTACAAGTAAAGAAAATAATAGAGAAAAGGAAAAAATATTATCATTTAAAATCTTACAGACTTTTTTAGAATTTAAGTTTATAAATGGACATGTGAAGATTTATCAGAAATGTAATTTACATTATAATAGTACCAATTAGTAGTTGTCAGTATGTATAGATTTACGTGTGACTGTTTAAAGCTTTTTGCAACTTGAGTGATAAGAATTAAAACTCAGTTGTTTTATAGGCTGTTAACATTATAAACGCTCCTAACGGCCCCATAGTGTAATGAAAATAAAGTAAAATATATGAACAATTATGTAGTTGTTCATTATATCATTCTATGTTTGACTATCATTTTCTCATGCATGTGCAATCCTTTCGTATAAAATACAAAAGAAGATTACAATTTTAAAATAATTGTTATCTTATTTCAGTAAAAGATATCATGTGCTGGATCTGCAACTTTTTATTTTTTATTTCTTTTTTGATGTAGTAAAGTACAAATTTCATGTAAATTATTGTAAATCACAATCAAGTACAAATATTCAAAGTTCACAATAGCTTAATACGTTCCAAATTAACCACTTGACGGTGGATTTGACTTACAATAACTTTTTAATTTCTCGTAATCTATTCGATAATTTTCCATATAAGATGGAGACAAAAAGAATATACCTTAGTCATATTGATTTCTGAGAATTTAACACCTTACCTAATTCACAGTGCGAACTGTAGAAACAACTTGACCAATCATTATTGACCTTTTGCTTTTATTTTTTGATTTTTTTTAAAAAAAAATCATAAAAATGAAACTTAGGGTATGGTTGGTATGGAGGAGTTTTTTTTATTTTCCCATGTTTGGTTGGTCAAATTTTGTTGAAAGTATTTTATCTAGGAAAACAAGTTCCTTAAAATAAAATGACTTTCCTATTGGAAGTAGGAAAAACAAGTTTCATAGTGGCATTCCACATTTATTGTCTCCATCAGACCCTCCAACCAGTGCGGATTTCTATGTAAAAGAAGGGCTGCGTGAATCCATGGTCACCTCATTAAACTCGGTATATTATGTGTATAATTTTAAAATATATATCTAATATTACTTTATGGCACGCATGTTACAAAAGACTTAGTGGTGCACTTGGTTGAAAGCTAAGTTATATATATTGTTTTTCCTTTCTTTAATAGTGCACCCATGTCCTAAAATCCTAGATAACACACCCTAGGTTTTCTTTGAATGATGTATTGCAGCTATAAGAAATAAGACCGCCTTTTTAATGGAATAATGCTGTTAAACATCGGTGTAAACTGTAAATAGTAGTAGGACTTGTGCTCTCTTAAAGGCTAATTGGCAGAAACGGCCTTTGTTCATATACTCAAATATATTCCACATGAAGATTATTTTAAATGTTCCAATATATTCTTACTTTGAAATAGTTAGGTGGAAATAGAAAAGAATGACCATGGTTATAGAAATTCGATCTCGTGTATCACTGTTTGAATCTTTATCTCTTGATTATTTGAATGTCACTTGGAACATTCCAGCTTATTCATATTGTTTCCAAAACCTTTTCTTCTACTCTTATCATTATTTTTTTCCCATGCATTAATAATGTAATGACCATATGAGTCCACCACTAATCACATGTTGACTAATAAAGTGAAATCAAGGGATGATGAGGTGTAGACCAGCTAGAGGAAGACTTTTAGTCAATCATGATTACTAACCCCTTTTATCAGTTGATATTTTTCTACATTAATTTTAAAATTATTATGGCTAATGTAATGTTAGTGGCAGAATTAATGATTAAGGAATGGATTTTTAGGCCACGAGGGATCAAAATTATGGAACATGTTCCATCGTTGACATTCACATGGGTCCAGTTATTACTTCTTAAGTGCCACTGCCACTTGCTCTTTCATTATTTCTCAACGAAAGTTCGAGATCTATGACGTTTCAGGGTCTTTCACATTACGCATATTCTTCTTTTTTTTGTGGTCTTGAAGATTTTTCTAATACCCGAAATTAGAGAAAAAATTGGAATCCGTTGATAGTTTTTGGATACGAGTATGGTTTTAGAATGTCCAAAAGCTAATTGTGATAGACTACGAATTAAAATCATGACCAACCAGGTATATCTGCATCTTGGTGACAGTCCGAATTACAATATACTCATCGACCACATTCATGAGAGAGGAGCAAAAGAAAATTTAACAGAAAGTATTAACTGGATGTTCTTTTATAAACTTTTAATTCGTTAGTGGTATTGTCTGAGAATATTGCTAACTTGGACTACCTTTGGCGTGCAGTAAGATTTCTTCAATATAATATATGTAGTTAAAAATGCTCTTCTTTAAAATCTATTCGTAAAGTTTTTTGGAGTTTAATAGTAAAAATTTTGGTATGATGGAAAGTACTGGAAAAAAAAAATTAAATTCTTTCATAAGCTAACTGAATTAAAATCTGTCAAGAGAAGAAGCTTCAAACTTTAAACTTTAAACATACATTTTCAGATTGGCAAATCTTTTAATATTTACCTCCATCTATCATTAAATCAGCAAATTAACTTAGTTATGTTTAAAGTTACAAGTGAAGAATGTGACATGAGGTATTGTCTCTGTAATTGTTGTCGCTTGTCAGCAATACAAATTGACGGTGAAGCCGGTAGGACTTTATACCCCCCTCTTTGTACCTTTTCGAATATTAATAAACTACACCAAGAACTTAATTGAACCTAGAAGGGAAGAAGAATTGATGATAGAGCAGTGATAGAGACGGTAATTAATGATTGATGATGTGATCTGGTATTAATGGTGTGAATTCAAGAATAAAGAGAGGATAGAGAAAGAATAATGAATCTGTATATTGAACTTGTGAATTGAAAATGATGTACAACAGGTTTATATACAGTTGAACTACTAACTGTATTTAGGAAGATAATTAACTTCTAATCTAACTACTTCTTTAACTAATTCAGTATATAGAAAAAGACTATTTTACCCTTAATACTATTTTACACTCCCCCTCAAACTAGGTGGAGGAAAAATATTCAGTACACCTAGTTTGGAGTTTAAATATTGATGCTGAACTTTGTTAATTTAAATCTTTGGTAAGAACGTCTGCTGGCTGATCCTGAGAAGCCAGGTAGTTGGTGGTGATCATGCCTTGCTGAATTTTCTCTCTAATGAAATGACAGTCGATTTCAATATGTTTTGTAAGCTCATGGTAAACTGGATTAGCAGCAATTTGGATTGCTGCTTTACTATCACAATAAACATCAACTGGTCCTTGAATTTCTACACCAACTTCCTTCAATAGTCCAAGTAGCCAAACCAATTCTGCAACTGTTGTTGCCAAGCATCTATGCTCAAATTCTACAGAGCTCCTAGAGACCATGGTCTGTTTTTTTTTATTTCTATGGCACTAATGATTCACCAAGCTTGATTAAAAAACCAGACACTGATTTCCTAGTAAGAGAGCATGCTGCCCAGTCTGCATCACAGTATGCAGTAATTGTGTTGAATTGTTTACTTGATAAGAGTATCCCTTCTCCTGGTTGGTTCTTGATGTATTTAACCACCCTCGGAGCTGCTTCCATATGAGATTTCTTAGGTAGTTGGAGGAGCTGGCTTAGTGATTGTACACTAAAGGATATGTCAGGCCTTGTTACAGTAAGATATAGCACTTTGGCAATGAGCCTTTGACATGCATTTACATCTACTAGAGGGTCACTTACTCTTTTTGAGTTTCCTTCAGTCTGATCATCATACTGTTTGGATGCGAGCTTCATGTTGATGTCTATAGGGGTTGTGATAGGTTTGGTTGCTGACAGGCCAGCTTCTGCAATAAGCTCAAGACAATATTTTCTTTGGTTCATTAAAATTCCCTTCTCTAGTCTGGCAAACTGAATATCAAGAAAATATTTGAGTTCTCCTAAGTCCTTCATTTTAAATGCTTTGTTCAGTGACTCTTTTGTTTCTTGAATCAACTTCAGATTATTCCCAGTGATTAACATACCATCTACATACACCAATACTATTGTCATTCCTTCACTGGTTTTTTCCTGATAAAAAGAGAATGATCAAACTGACTTTGTGTGAACCGATAATGCCTCACATAGCTTTGCATTCCATTGTCTTGGAGCTTGCTTAAGCCCATCAAGGACTTTACAAGTCTGCATACTTTGTACTCCTCCTGACTTGAAAATCCTTGAGGCATGTCCATGTAAATTTCATCGTTCAAGTCTCCTTATAGGAAGGCATTATGCACATCCATTTGGTGTATATGCCACTTCTTTATGCAACTAGTGAAAGAATGGTTCTAACAGCAACCATCTTGACCACAGGGGAAAATGTTTCTTGGTAGTCAATTCCCTCTTGTTGACTATACCCCTTGGCAACTAGCCTTGCCTTAAACTTTTCCACTTCACATGTAGCTTTGTATTTGACTTTGTAAATCCACTTACAACCTATTGGTTTTTTGCCTTCTGGAAGTGTAGTAATGTACATGTATTATTGGTCTCTAATGCTGAAATTTCTTCTTTCATAGTTGTGACCTATCTAGGATCTTTAATAGCTTGATTGTAACTTGATGGTTCAGTGACTAAAGAGAAAGCTGCAACGTAAGCTTGATGCTTCTAAGACAGATTCTCATATTCATGGTATATGTATAAAGCAAATGGAGTATCCCTATGAATATTCAATGAGACAAAATCCTTCATCCAAATGGAAGGATATTTGACTCTACTTGAAGCTCTATTTTATTGTTCATGTTGTACTTCTTCTTGCAGTATAGGTTGTATCTCATTCTGCTGCACTATAGGAGCAGGTTCATGATCATGATCTTCCTGTGGATTAGCTTGTATAGGTTCAACTTGTAGCAAGTCCTCTTGTCTGAGGTCAGCTTGTATAGGTTCAGTAAATAGTTGATTCGTCTCTCTTGATGGATCAGATGTCTGATTTTGAGAACCATTCATGTTCTGATTAGTTGAATGTTGAGTCTCAACTTGTATAGGAGATAAACTTCCATCCATCATCATATGACTCAAACTGGTATCAGTGAACAGTGTGTGCTGATCTTAACTTTCTTGAAAGGAGAAATATCTTCTCTAAATGTTACATCTCTGTTAACAAAGAAAGACTTGTTAGTTAGATCATATAGTATATAACCTTTTTGAACCTCTGAGTAGCCCATGTGGACTGCCATTTTGGCTCTAGGCATTAGTTTATCATGTTCTTGCACAATATTCGCATAGCATAAACATCCTAACACTCTAAGGTGTTTGAGGTTAGGCTTACCCCTATGACTTCTCAAAAGGAGATGTATTGTTGAGTATAGTACTTGGCATTCCATTTATCAGATAAATAGTAGCCAGTACACAATGACTCCAAAATCGAATAGGAATTTGTCCTTGAAATCTAATGGCCATGGCGACTTCTAATATGTGTCTGTGTTTCCTCTCAGCAACACCATTTTGCTGAGGGGTATATACATAAGATTTCTGATGAATTATGCCCAAATTTTGAACCAACTGTACACATATATAGTTAACAAACTCTGTACCATTGTCATTTCTAATCACTTTCACAGACTAATTAAATTGAGTACTGACATAAATAAGAAACAGTTTTAAGCATACACAAACATCAGATTTCAACTTAAGCAGAAATAACCAACTCATTCTTATAAATTCATCAACCACAGTTAGAAAATACTTGTTGCCATCAAAGGTTGTAGTTTTATAAGGTCCCCAAACATCTACATGAATCATATCAAACATACTAGTACTTTTAATATGGCTAGAAGGAAAAGGCAGTCTAACTTGTTTTGCATGGGGACTAACAGTGCATTTAGCAATACATTCTTAAATATGCAGTAAACTAGCAGGTAAAATTTTCTTAAGAACACCTATAGACACGTGTCCAGATCTCTTATGCCACAGTACTATGTCACAATTAGTCTTCTCAGCAGCTTCATTGACTCTTATATCCAAATTCTTATTTAGACATCTTTGAGTAGTTTGAGATACTAGTAGATACAAGTTTGAGATATTAGTAGATACAATCCATCATCTTTCTTACCAATCCCCTTCACCCTCCCAGTGAAGAGATCCTGGAATAGATAAAAATCAGGGGAAAAAGTTGCAGAACATTTGAGTTCTTTTGTTATTTTTGAAATAGATAGTAAGTTGAACTTAAACTGTGGAATATGAAATACATCTGTTATAGTAATTTGATCAGAAATTGAACTAGATCCTGTATTGTGTTACATTAGAAATATCACCATTAGGTAAAAACACTTTTTTAGGATTGTCCAGTTTAGTGATTGTATCCTTATTCAATAAAATTATTTTAGGTGCCATATGGTTTGTTGCACCTGCACCTATTATCCACTCATGCACACCATCAGTTACTAAGAATGATTTAGGCATACCTGTAATGTTAGCTGGTGCGACTAAGTTAGAATTGTTGTTTATTCCTTTGTTCAACATCTGCATAATTTACTCATATTGCTCACCGGTGAAAGCATAGTTTCCTTGTTGAGTTGTCACACCATTATGATTGTAACTTACAGTTGGTTGAGTTCTTACATTTCTTGTATTGTGACCATACACTTTTTTTACCTATATTGGCAGATGGAATACACGGATTTGTATTATGACCATATTCAGGATTGAACTGAGAGGTTGAACCACCATGATCTTGCATCACATTGGCATTGCAACCATCACTGGTGTTATTAACTTTCCTTTGAAATTCGAAGTCTGAAGGATACCTCAAAACCCTATAACACTTCTCCTTACTATGACCTTTTCTCTTGCATACTTCACACTGAATATTATAGTTTTTTTGAATTTAGATTAAATACGGTATTATTATGGTTCCTAGTATACATAACCATTTCATAGTTGTTGCTAGTGGAAACATGTTGAGCATTATTTCTAGTATGCATAGCCATCTCATAGTTGCTGGATGATCCATGTTGAGTACTCCTTAACACACCTGAAGTTGCAAAGAACTCCTTTCTCACTTTCATCACTAATAATCATAGAATATGCTTGATTTACTGTAGGTAAGGGACTCCTTAGTAAAATCTGACTCCTAACTTGAGAATAGCTCTCATTCAACCCCATAAGAAATTGATTTAGTTTCAATTTCTGCAGATATATAACAAATTCTTTTGACTTGTCACATTCATAACCAGGAGCTGGCACTAAAGCCTCAAATTCTTCCCATAAGTTCTTTAATCTTGAGAAGTAAACTGAAACAACTGATGTTCCCTGGGTTAAAGTTGATATTTCCTTATGCAAATTGAAAGTTCTTGACCCATCAGTTTTATTAAATCTTTCAGCAAGATCTTACCAACCAGCTAAGCAACTAGATACATACATAATACCACATAAAAGACTTTTAGAAACTCCATCCAAGATCCAAGAAAGTACAATTGCATTGACTCTTTCCCACTAATCAGCCGGGCTTTCAGGAAATATTTCTTTTTGCAATTACTATTTACAATACCTAATTTGTTTCTCCCTAAAAGAGCTAATCTCATTGACCTATACCAAATCGAGTAATTCTCAATTCCTATTAATTGAAAAGATTATCTGAATTCCACTTACATCGGATGGTGCCAAAAACAGTGGACGAGTGTAATCGATTCCATTGGTCTGAGAACTCCTTGGGTTTTGAGTCTGTTGCTCCCCAGCAGTTGATGAATTTTGACCTATTAGGACCGCATTGTTGATAATACCATTATTCTCCATATTTGTTCTTCAAATTTTATCGACTTAAGAAATTCAGATTTAGAAGTTGCAGCGGAAATATATGGATTGATTTCAGAGTTCAACTATGGTGTTGAAAACTCTGATACCATGATGTGATCTGGTATTAAAGTTGTGAATTCAAGAATACAGAAAGGATAGAGAAAGAAGAATGAATCTGTATATTGAACTTGTGAACTTCAAATGACGTTCGACGAGGTTTATATACGGTTGAGCTACTATTTGTACTTAAAAGATAATTAACTTCTAATCTAACTACTTCTTTAACTAATTCGGTACATAGAAAAAGACTATTCTACCCTTAATACTATTTTAAAATTGAAGGTACGGCTTTGCAGAAATAACCAATTATAAGCCGAAGATAAAAAGATTAGCGATGTAACAAGAATTACTCCAAGATTCAAGGAAGTGATCAATAGTCAAAATGGAGACAATATATTAAAAATAAGAGAACAATAATGAAATATTTAGACATGTTCCTTTGTTCTAAGCTATCTTCTCCCTTATTCTTGCAAAATCCCTATAACGCTAAGTCTTGTATTTACGTGCGTTGGTAAAAGTACAATTGAATATCTCGTTAAGGTGCGGATATCTCGCTCTATTTGATTAAGGAGATTTAAAATCATTGGGATAGAATATTTATCAGTTTACTAGTCACAATCTTGACTTATCCTCTCTAGAATTGTTACACCCCGTATCTTAGAACTAAGGTTAGACTCATATCGTTAGAGTTTTAACAAAAAAATTTGAAAGTTTGTACGTATTACGAAAGTGGTTGACAAGCCTAATTCGGGCATCCGTAAGCCCTTGATTCGTTGAGAATTTGTAAAAGGTTCCTCAGTGAAAGTTGTAGTACATAGAAATACCTTTCCAAGCATACAAGGACCAGGCCAATTGGAGTTCAGATCAAGGATATATGATCGTATCAAAAGGGCTAATAGGGAGGTTCTTAGGATTCAGTAGAATCGACTAAGTTTTCAACATGTCTGCCTTCCAGCCCAATTTCGGGAAAATCCATTGATAATTTAAGAAAACTTAAAACATGAAAGTTGTATCCCTTTGAAATAAATTTCCAACGGTATATTGTGGAGCCCGAACGGAGCTTTGTCCTAGGAGTTATGCCCATTTTACTGAACGCTATCGACTGAGTGTAAAAATGACAAGGAAGCTAGTGAGCTTGCCCTAAAGCGAGGCAAGGGCTCGCCTTAGACCGCGCTCAGCAAGGTAGGGGTCCAAAAGTGGGAAAAATTCAAGAAAATTATCTAAGTGTAAAATGGACAAGGGTGCTCGCTGAGCTCGCCCTAAAGCGAGGCAGAGACAAGCCATAGATCTCGCTCGGTGAGCCTGGGGGTCCAAAATGCCCGATGCTATAAATTCAACGCTTAACTCTAAATTTCAGTTATTAGACATTACAACTTCGTGCTAAAGCCAACACAACAGCCAGGTTTTTCTCCTACTTCCATAAATCTTAAGATCGCCTCCCCAACGATTCCTAAGTAATTCCAAAATTTATTCATGATTAGTAAGATGATTTTTCATCCAAAACATAGGATTTCCAAGGCAAATCCTTCCCAAGTGATTCAAAGCTAGAGTTTTGGTGTTCTACGCCAGAAAAACGAGTTTAGTTCGTTGGATTGGAGCGATTACGGGTATGTGAAGCTAACTATCTACGTTAGGAAATGTTCATGATTCTCCCTACGTCTCATTCATCTTTTCGGTAATTTGACTCGAGAATACGGTTTAGCCCTAGTTTCTGAATAAGACGTAGAAGCTGCTATCTCCCAGGGTTTTTAGTTTCATAATTCATTCATGGTGATCATTTTGAATATCATGAACTCTGTACGTAATCATTATAGACTTGTGTATTGACATCGCATGAGTCTCAGTCAGTGTATAATCAGATATTGGCTTAAGTTTCATAATTAGAAATAGTTATCATGCTATCGGCTATAGCCCAATCTTAGTCTTGTAAATTATTTAATGTTGAATACCTGTATCTGTATTTTTGGGCCCTAGGCCATAGTTTATGCATACGCATTGCTTGGGCCTGAGGCCACAGTTTTGTGCACATTATTTGGGCCCTAGGCCACAGTTTATATCTACAGTCATATAGGTGATTCTTCATTCAGAAAACAGGGAGTGTTCTTATCTTTGCTCCACATGTTCAGTTCAGTTATCAGTTTTAGTTTCAAACGATCTTTCGACGGTTTGCTTTACATCTTGGTCGATTCAAATGTCTTTGATATCACTTTTTATTACTTGAGGGCCTGCAGTGTGAATACATAGGTTTACGATTCAGCTAGGTAGGGCTGCCCGTATAAGCTGTTTGGTGAGCCCCAGTTCCTTGACAACTTATCACTGCTTTTCGATCTTTGCGATATTTTAGACAGTTATCTTTTCAGTATTTTTAAAGGCTTCATAGACACACTACTACAAATAAGACTTTTAGTGGCAATTATTTAATGGCTATAGACTAATTGTCGCTAATTTATTCCGTAAACACAAATACCTGCGGCAATTTAACTTTGACCGAGAAAAAGTGCTTCTTTATTGGCAATGTAAAGAAATGGTCAGTAAACAATTACTCCTCACAATTAAAATTTGGTCTTCCCTCTAACTTGTTATCCTGTGAAATATTCCCGCCCCGATATATTTACCTAAATTGCAAAACCATAATCTTTGCCACAAAGATACATAATTTTGTGTTTATAATTGTGTTGATTAGATTAAATGAGCATCAAATATGTAGAAATCTGCCCAAATGTAGATTCTATTCTCCTTAAGCACTAGGGTTTCTTGACTAGTAAAAAATTAATTGCTCATTATTCTCTATGCCGTTTCTACCACATTTGCTTTTGCGTCTTTCCCCGGTAAGCCTTATTAATTTTTAACTTTTTTCCCTTTTTGTCTGGCATCCTATTCTATAAGAATCTATATTGACTTTTCGAACTTGAATCTTATCCATTGATGCAATAATGAGAAAAAGAAAGTGAAATTAAAAGTGTAATTTGGTGAATTTGGTCTTGTGGAAAATGAAGAATTCATTTGGTAATTGGACTTGCAATATGGGGATATCACTTGAAATCTCTTTAAGATGCACTCTAGGCACAAGCTCAAGTATGGATTTGAATTTCTTGTTGTAAGTGCAGTATAATTACCAAAAATAATTGTGGGGGAGAATTTTTTGCCTTAGTCTTGTGGATCTTATCCATGTATTCCGAAGGTAAATATCAAAAATATTTTTCTAATGCTTCAACAAAAAGAAAAGAAAAAGAGTATTGCATGTTCTTGCTTGTGATGCCTAGTCTTCCATGCTATCCGTATTTTAAGTTTTCGGTGTGGATGTTGTTATAGCCTATTGTGATGATCAGTAACATACAATTTAGTCTTCACATTTGTAGTATTTGTACTGTAGCAGCTAGCAGTGCATCACCATTGGACAGTTGAAGTAGTTGTTACTAGTTCTGCTAGTGTAAAAAGAATTTGTCGATACAATGATATTGATGTTGATTAACTCTATCTGGTCTAAAGTTTCAACTGGTGTATTTTAGCAGAGAAAATTACTGCTGCCAAGATATTTTATATGAATATGCATTTGATGAATTTGAAAGAGGCTTCTCATTTTTAACTATCTAAGAGTTGTTCATTTACTTTGTTAAAAAAATGGATTAACAACTTGTTCTTGACGTTGCTCTAACTCCCTGTTAATTTATTTCCACAACTGATTGGCAAACAATTTTTGTTGCAAGATGAACTATCATTTCTCGGTACTTTTAACTGCACTTTTCATACATTCAGGATTCTACTATTTCATGAAGGTACCACTTTATTGGGATCTCTATGTGCTAAGAGGATTGGACTCAGACATGATTTGTTTTTAGCTGAAGTTATTTTTAATATCAAGGAACTGCACCAGCATCAGAGTTAACATCTCACTGTCTTGCTGCTTATTGCTTGAACACACCAGATAGGATGCAAGACAATTTAGCAATTGACTGAATAAATTTGTGAAGGTATCAAAATCTTTTTATGATAAGCTGTTATAACAGATCTTAGGTGGCTCCTTTATTTCCATGTCAACATCTTTAATATGCAGTGGATGTAGCTCTTTCTTGTTGCAGGGTGCAAGTGTGTTTCCTAACATCGTTACCACAGTTTCACCAACTTATGCTCAAAAGGTCCGGACTACTCAGGTATAATTTTATGGCCTTAGGACTACAACAAAAAGCATTTTTACCAATAATTAGTAGTAATGCTCTTATTTAGGTCGTACCAGATCGGAATCAGCTGTCTCTGTTGAAGAATATTTTTGGTATTGTTTAGTGACAGTCAAATGGATTAAGGACATGTTTTTGTGTTCCTGTTTGTGTGCTTATGGAAGTATGCTTAAAGTCCACTAGACTGCGCTAATAATTTTCGCCTCTGATTTGTTGCACGAGACATTTAGGAGCATGAAGTTTAAGCTCACAATGAGATTTATAAGTTATTGATGAAGTATAGTTGGCCTTTTGGGAATACATGTTAGCTGGGTCATTGTCTATTTTATTTTTAAAGTCTAGCTAGTATATGGAGGGGAATCTACTCTATTAGAGTTAATGTAGAAGATTTGGACTGCTGCATCACTTAAAGTATACAAAATTTACATCTTAATTGCTATTTTTCTAGAGAAGGGAAAATTTTATCTGTAATCCTAATATTATTCGGCACAAACACTTTCTGCTTTATAAATTTAACTGAGTCTAGAATGAGATTTTGGGTGGGGTAACAATTATGTCATAGCTAGTATCCCAAAATAATAAAATAATAGCAGAAACTCTAGTGTATAAATGCAAATATAACGGGGAGTGTTCGCATAGTTTAGCCATAAAAAATATGTATGATATTTATGTTGAAAAAGCTGCTACACTAGCTACCGCACAGTCTTAAAATCTTCCCTTCTCCTTGAATGTTTGATCAATGTAACCTTTAACAAGTTTTGGTTCATTCTCCCATAAGCCGGTAGAAGTTTGCTAAATAGAATACATGAACATTGGCTGGGATTCATGACGTTTGTTTGGGTTTATGTGTCTATCAGAATTAGTTGTAAAGGTGATAAGGAGTGTTTCGGATCCAAACATGACTGCGGTTATCTGGTACAAAATAATTAGGTGCTTGGCCCGAATTCGGATCCTTCTCAATTGCTTTCAATTTCGAGTTTCGTTGTCAGTCAACTTAGTTCTTTTGAACATGGCTCTCTATTTTGTGCATTGACATTTGAATTATTATCTCTTCATTCGAAATTCAAAGTATCTCTTTTTTGGAATATGGAGGACATACTTTAACACGCCTATTTTCCTGATCACTTAGATCACTCTGCCAATATTATCTTGCAAGTTATGTATGTGAATTGGAAAAACTCTGGTTCTATAATTCACCAAAATAGTTTATTGTGGTGGTGTAACTTTGTTGACTCTTTGTAAATCTGGTGTAGACTTTTGTGCTGCTTAAAGTTGAGAAAGTGCTCCTTACCTTATCAGGTCCTAAGAAGATTCAATTCATACATATAGAGGGAAAGGGATTCCATCGAAACTAATTCATTGTGCATTTTAGTGATGGCTTCCCTTTCAGAGTATTGTCATTTAGGTGCATGGTCACTCATTTGTTCCATTAACGTTTGATTACTTTCTAATATTCCTATCTACTCAAGTGTCATTGTGAATATTACTTTGCATGAAAATTGGTGACGAGACTGCCGCACAAAGCTCAATCACAGCATGCGATCAAGTTGGAGTCGCAAGCATACGATCAAGTGCAGTCGTCACCCCAAGCAGGGCCAGGTATAGCATGTGTTACAATTGATTTTGAAGACACTTGTCTTGTTTTCCCTACAAAAGTTATAGCAGAAACCAATTTGCAGAATTCAAGTATCCCAATATTTGAAGTTTGATTACCATGTAAGTTGTATTAATAGTCTCATATTACCCAGTCATGATGTTAATATTTATTTTACTTTATAATTTCAGGTCATACACTACGAAGTTCAACATTTTGGCATGTGGAAAACTTCATTGTGATCAAGAGTTGGAGAAACTTCAACGCGTCATTCATTGTATAGTATTATAGTTGTTTGATAATGAATGTAATTAGACACCAAATGACACTAGATATTAGACAAGTAGTTTACTGTTTTACGTTTTGATACTTTAAAAATATTGATTAGTAGTTGTTTTGTCTACTGTGGATTTAATGTTTTATGTTTTGACACTTTATAAATATTTATTAGTAGTTGTTTTGTCTACTGTGGATTTAATGTTTTATGTTTTGACACTTTATAAATATTGATTAGTAGTTTTTTTGTCTACTGTGGATTTAATGAAGTGTATGAAGCTTCTTAAAAAGAATCTTGTTATTTTTTTAATGTAAATAGACATCATTGGTACAAAGAAAATTATTAAAATTTCCCATTCTATTGACAAAAATATGGATCTATACCGGCTATAAGAAACAACGGTAAGTACGTGGATTGGACGAATGTGTATATAGTTTTAGCTGCCATTACATTTGCTACTAAAAAGCTTATTTTTACCGGCAATTAAATGTGTCTTTGCAGGCAATAAAATATGCCTTAAAATGTCTGATTGAGAATAAATTTGGAAGCATTTAGTGGCCATTATAATTGCCGCTGACAAATGCTGCTAAAAATCATGGACTTTTAGCGGCAATAATAGGTGTCTTTACCAGCATTCAGTGAAATGGCCGCTAAAACCTTTAGCGACGCCGGCAACACCGGCCAATCACTAATTGCCGGTAAAAGTGTTTGTGGCTATACTTATTGCCGCTAAAGAGAATATTAATTGTCGCTAAAACTCATTTTTATGGTAGTGACATAGTCCAGTCAGTCAGCTATTACTAGACTTTTGATGTGCTACCCTTGTGGGCTATTTATTCAGACTTTTACAGTATTTCCGCAATTAAGATTATTTCAGTCATACTTTTAATGAGATCAGCATGTGTTAGTCTTATTTCCTTATATTAGCATGTTTTGATATCACATAATGGGTTAAAATTTAGGCTATGGGTTGACTCGATCGCGTACGATTTGGCGAAGAGTGCGCAGTATTGCCTTTAGGCACAAGCGTGGTTCGGGGCGTGACAAGAATACAACAACCTGACAACACCATATAACTTGAGCAAACTATGGACTAATTATTGAGTCGAAACTTCACCATTATAAGCACATTCCATGAAAACTAATACTCTATTAAGTAAAAGAATCATATCATGACAGATTTTTCTTGTCTATCTTCTAAGCGGTTTCCTTTAATTGGTCATCTTTATTCTCTTCAGATGTGTATTTGTGATTTCTAATAACATCTCGGAACAGGGGAAAAAAAAAAGTGCAAATAAAATTATTCACAAAAGAATACATAAAGTGAAAACTTTTAGTAGTTCCATAATTGAGAAAGAATAATATCAATCCTGATATTACAATTCATGACTAATGACAAAACGGGTAAAGTTATTCGGATAAGAGCTAGGAAGGAACTAGTTTTGGATTTTGGAGTTTGGACCCCATAAAATTGGGTCCATTTGTGACAACACAATTTATACCAAAACTATCATATCCTAAATTCCAAACAGGTCCTCACTATCCTAGCAAATAGCAGTCATATTATTTTTGCGGAGAATTAAACATGATGATCATCTGATAAATTCATTAGGGTTGTTACTTTCTTTAATTTGGGTCAGTTTAATCATACAAACATCCTTTGTTGCCGATATTTTGTAGTTTATTCAAGTACGAAAAGATTTCGAATTAAACATTTCGAAGATTTGTAGTTTGTAGTTTCTGACAATTTGGGTCACTATTTCGAAGTTGCAACATAAGTCAGTTTAATTATACGAAAAGATCATCTTCAAAATGTTAATATCTTTAATAAAATGATCCTCCAAATCTTCATTATTGAATAATTGAGGATCGAATGATTAGCAGCTCCGCCACTGGCAATACCAAATAAATCTTCATTGAAATTAGGAAAGCAATAAGATACAGGTTGGAAATGATTAGTGATGTACTATGAAACTAGTTTAACTGTGATTATAGAAGAATCGAAAATTATTAAGAAAATTATCTGTCATAAGAGATTGCTAATTAAGCAGTCACGATATGTTATTATGAATTTCACATGCGACAACTAAGTTTGACATTACTTGGACTTTGCAATATCATCAGGCATATATTACTCTCACTTTCATCGTTTGTTTACCGGCAATATCTACGGACACATATTGAATCTTTTTTCTTTTTTCACAAATTTCGTTTTGTGCGTACAGTTTCTTCCTAAGATATTTAGAGAACCGCTTCAAGCTAATTTGATCATGATAATTCCAGATTGCAAAAAAATAAAAAAATAAAATAAAGTAAAAATAAACACACACACACACACAGAAAGAATAACTGTACAAGTAGAAAAAGTCAAATACTCTAATTGAAATAATTAGATAAAAAGACGTTTATTTTTTCACAACTATTTATATTGATATGTGGAAATTTTTAATTCCAACATTCATTAGTTAAGTAGAAACAAACTGACCTTTGTACCTCCATATGTAAATGAATTTTTCTTGATTAAGATTCTGCATCTGCAAAGATTGGGAGTCTAATAAAAAAAACTCGACTCTAATTCAGGAAGCTAGTTATGCCTTTTTAACTGGATTGTGTCAAGTAAGAACGCAAAATCATCAAATTAGATAAAATTAAAAAAAGTGCCATACTAAGCTCACTATTTTGCGGTACCACAAAGTCTTTCACACAATTACGTAATTCCCGTTCTTCTGTGTTATTCATTTTTCTCCTAGGAGAATTAAAACTGATTAATGATTTCCTTTCGGTTCATTTATTTGTCATATTTTTTACATGCTCCTTAAGAAAAAGATAATTTGACTAAATTATCCTTATTTTTTTAATCTCAATTTAGTATTACTTTCTTTTTTTCACCACATTATTCTCTCTCTCTACATTTATTGAGTACAGGTAAAGGTGGAAATTGAGTAGGCGTTTGGCCATGAAAACCAAATATTTTTCACTTTATTTGGAGTTTTAAAGTTGGAGTTGTGTTTGGTTATACTCCTAGTTTTTTTTCAAAGAATATTTGGTTGTTTGAGTGAAAAAAATGGTGAAAACAGGGTTTAAAGTGTTTTCCAAATACAACTTCGAGTTGTATTTGGAATTTTCATGACCAAATGCTGATTTTCAAATAAAGTAAAACAAATTCCAGAAAAAACTTAAAATTCTCATGGCTAAACCGGTTAATAATTAATTATATCATGATTTCTAAAATCACTCATATTCAAATTTTTTGTCCTGATTTTCGCAATAAAAGCCGATTTTCCAAATTTGACCATAATACTCATATTAATGATGTATAGATTCAATGAACTTGGAAATGATTTGAGGAATGAATAGTCAATGTTAAAGGCAAAAGAGGAAAGATAAAATTGTCTTTCTATTGATATGCTAAAGTGGACAAGTAAAAAAAATAAATTATTTTTAGTATAGTGAACAAGTAAAAGTGAACGAAAAGAATAACAATTATTTTTGAATAATCTATTTTTAATAAGAACTAACAAATAAGAAAAAAATGGACCGAAGGGAGTACTATTTATTCAACAAACACGCGACGCCAGCTTTAGTATCGCTGCTCAAGGAAAACCACGGCGACAGCAACTTGTTTCGGTTTCTCCAATTTGAAGCAATCCAATTTCTGTTTGTTAAATATGATCTCTTTGTGCTTCGAGTAGAACCATATACTCCCTTCATCCCATTTTAGTTGGTTACTTTCTCCAATCATAAATGAAAGTGTATTTTTACTATATTATTCTTATCTCTCTCCAATAAATTACATTCTAATCAATATTAGTTACTTTGAAAAACAATTAATGTTAATGATAAAATAGAAAAAAATTAATTAATTATATTTTAGTTTTGTGATAGAACAAGTTTTTTGAAATATATATTTTTAATAATGTGATCAACTATCATGAGACAGAGGGAGTATATACTTTGACTTAAACTTATCTCTCGCTTTTCCCAAGCATCCATTGGTTTAATTTCCTCATTGATTGCCTGGATTCTCTAGATAGGCACATACATGTGCGCGCGCGCATATTGTAACTCGTGACCAAATTCCCCCTTGTTTTCCTCATTTACTAGCTTTGGAAGTAGGATTGCATGCAACTCTAATTTTGCAGTTACATGCATGAGCTTTTCGCTTCACAAGTATTGTTCTATTCCATATTATTTGGTCATATTACTAAAATTATATGTCCAAATTATTTATTCATTTACAAAATTAAGATAAAATTAATTACATATTTTCTATCTTATCCTTAGTATTAAATGTTCTTCAAAACAGTCAATATTGATTAGAATGTATTTATTAGAGAGAGATTGAGATAAGGTAGTAAAATACAATTTATGATTTGTAATTAAGGGTGCAGTAAATAATATGGGATATAAGTGATATTCTCTTAGGAAGTTCTGCTTCTCTGATATTTCCTATTGTTAAATCTAGGGAGAAAGAGACGTTTTTCTAATGATATTGTTTTCTACTTCTATCATTATTGAACTTACCTTTAATTTCAATTTGATAGGTTTTCTATCCCATAATACCCTATTGTCAAATTAAAATTCGCAGTGAAAAATATGTAAGAAAAGTAATGTTGCTGGCTGGGTTCGAATTTGCGTTGGAAGGGGCAGAGCCACGCCCAATAATCACTTCATTCACTCCAACTTGATAATAAATATGACGAAATACACTTAAATACATTCAAAATATAAGGAGAAGAAGCTAGGAAAAATATATAAGAAAAGTAATGTTGTTGGCTGGGTTCGAACCTGGGTTAAACCACTCCAACTTGATGTATTTTGATATAGCTACGAATGGTAATTTACAAAATCATTGTAGCTACTAAATATAAATAAATTAAGAGGTAGTTATTATCAATAATTACCTTTTAGAAGAATCTACAAAAAGTAAAAACTTCCTTTTTCATTTCAACTATCCGATCTTAACTCTAGCTACTTAGTAAAATTAGTAAAACTCCATTAGTTGGTAACTCAGAAATGCTAAAGAACTTGCGTTAAAAGGCATGGAAATTAATGCTAGTTCTTTTGTGAATTTCGATCCAATAATTTAATGTTGCTCCCTTTGAAATTAAGAAATCACGGCTAAATTGACTGTTTTTCCACTGTTGATCTATGAAATCAGAATAAGACCTCTGAGTAAGAAATTTTTGATACTATCAAGGGAGTCAAACGGGCGGGTTGGATTGAATTTGGGTAGATTAAATGGACTAAGTTAATAAATGGGCAGATCATTGTTATTTGAAATTAAGAAATCACGGCTAAATTGACTGTGTGTCCACTGTTGATCTACGAAACCAGAATAAGACTTTTGAGCAAGAAAGTTTTTATACGATCGTGGGAGTTAAATGGGCGGGTTAGATTGAATTTGGAAAGATTAAATGGATTAAGTTACTCCCTCCGTTCCATAATAAGTGGTGTTTTAGGCCTTTTCATTTTGGTTCAAAATAAGTAGTGTTTTGGGATTTCAAGAAAAAATTGATCTTGTTTTCCTAAACTTACCCTTATTTATAATCAAGAATCATTAAATAGCTTTTCTTTTTCTAGGCATTAATTAGGAGTATGTTAGTAAAAACACTCATAATTTTCTAGGAGTGAGCAATTTTTTAAGAGGTGTGCATAAGCTAAAAACACCACTTATTATGGAACGGAGGGAGTAATAAATAGGCAGGATATTGTTACTTGGGGTGAAATGGGTTAGGCTAAAAAGCGAGTCTTAAATCAATCAATCCAATTCTTACTAAGTTTTAATTTCTTGGTTTGTTCTTGTCTAATTTTTGAAGTACCTAATAATTTTTTTCTTTATTATGGTTATATATAACATATCAAATAGAATGAACGTCTTTTTGAAATATTTTGATAAAGTTTTTTTATGATTCCATTTGGGTTATATATCGATCTAATAGATGACGGACGTCAAAATGGGATAAATAGGGGGGGACCACACAAACTTGAATGAAATGGGCGAATTCGTTTTACGCTAATTTTGTCACCCCTACTATCAAGTCACCAAAAAGACATTTATTTATAGGTAATCTTCCTTAAAATATGACATTTATAATATTGAAAACAAGATAAGCTATCTCACTACTAGAAACATAGGTTTTTCCCACCGACATTCAGTGAGAAATTTGTGCTATAAAACATGATTTTTTCACCTTATTTTTACCGAACCAGCTCACTAGAAAAACACATGGTGGAAACGGGTTTCATTGAAATGCTGAGAAACTTTCTATTTTTTTTTTGTGTGAAAACACTACTATTTAAGTTTTTTCCACCGAATATCAGTGTGAAATAACCACTGAACATTTTTCGTTAGGAAATCAGTGAGAAAATAGTAATTTTTTAGTAGTGCCTACCATCACAAAATTGACCTGATAGTGTAAAAATTCTTATATATATATATATATATATATATATATATATATATATATATATATATATATATATATATATATATATATATATTAAACTCGCTAATTGTAATATTTTTCTTAGGATATATGTAGGGACTAAGACAAACAATATTAAGAAATTGACATTTAATTTTTTACATCGTGTTACATGCGTAATTTACGGAACCGTGAATGATATAAAGAGAACTAGCAGTTCGCTTTATCATCCAAAAAGAAGATGTAACGCTCGGTATGTCCAAGTTACCAATATACTCTCTCTGTTTCATAATAAGTGGTGTTTCAGTTTATGCACACATCTTAAGAAATTATTTATTCCAAATTATGAGTATTTTTGTTAACATACGCTGGGAGAACAAGATCAATTTATTTCTTGAAATCTTAAAACGGCATTTATTTTGAAACAAAATGTAAAGGCTAAAACACCACTTATTATGAAACGAGAGAATTTTTTTTTTTTTTTTTTTTTTTGAAGCAACCACTAAGCAGCTGCCTAGTGGCATTAATCAATCATTTACAATCAACACACAAAACGACAATCCAAAATGGAAATCCAACACAACACTAAAAGGAAAGTAGATTCTCTTGGATGCACAGATCTAGTGGAGAATTGCATAAGCTCAACTTTCTTCACCCTCTGATTTCACACTTGAAGCTCTGCTCCGCAGCTCCTCAATCTTCAAACCCAGGTATATTGTTCTATTCCTTCAAGTAGTTGTGTAGACTTGTAATAGTAGGATTTCCCTCTTTGTAATCTCAGAATTGATAGCCCGCATGACACATTTTCAGTGGATTTGATTTCTGCTTACTTGAAGAAATCCCCTTGTTTGTTGTGCAAAAATCCTTCCGACATTTACATCGCTCTTAGAATTGAATGTTTGTGTGTCTTGATTAAGTAGCTCTGAAAAAACCATTTATATGTCGACCCCATTTATTATATGTCCCTCAAACCTCTCACCACAGACATGGTTAACAACTACTTTGAGAATTTCTCTACCAATATATATATTACTCCTCTTGAAAATAATTATTCAAAGTTGTAGTAAACCAAAATTGATTAGAATTTGGTATTTTGATTCATCTAATTAAGATTTATAGTCAAATATATAGGAATAGGTTTTTCTGTTTTGAGTTAAAGTAGGTTTCATACCATTATAAATAGGGTGTTTGTTAGCTATTTTCATAACAAAAGATAACAAGAAATATTGTGGAGATTGCAGAGCATTCAGAGCGACCAACACTAAGAGTGAAAATGTCATCGTCAGAGCTGTTGCCCCTTCCTTGGCTCATCGAAGCGAGCACCTATAATGTGAAAATTGGCAACGACACTGTCATCACAACAGTTGCTGATCGTGAAACTATTGTCAACAGTAGCATCTCGGAACTAAAGAGTGAATTGAAGAGTACTCCAAATCCATTTGTTGGAATTGATGTGGTAAATAATGGAGATTTATTGCTGTTTCATGTGAAAAAACGGTGCCTAATAATTCAATTTAAGCGCATGGTGGTCTTGGATAATCAAACTGATATCCCCCAGTCTCTTAAGGAGTTCCTGAATGACCGAACTATTACTTTTATAGGTCCTAGAAACATAAGCCAGAAATCTACACTCTCATATGATACTGCGAGAGTCTTATATGATATAAATGGAGCTTCCATCCACAGGAAATTAGAACTTGGTAGAATTGTGGATGTTGGTTATTTGGCTGGCAAGCTTTTGAAGAAGCCAAAGCTGCTGAGTAGTACACTAGAAGAGGTGATGGCTGAAGCCAACGTTGATATTAAGAAGCCTGTCATTAGTGAAGGCTCAATACGTCCTAATTGGCAATCGTCTTCTGTTCTTTCGGAGGAGGAGGTCAAATTGGCGATGTATGAAGTCCATTCATGCTATCAAATTGCAAGCAAGCTTAACGATGCGACAAGTGCAGAACAACTCAAAGATAAAAGAAGTATCGTTAAGTAACCTTTGTTCTGTAGTTGTTATTTATAATGCCGTTAACCAAACTGCTTTTAAGTCTTAGTTCTGTAATATCATATGATATTGTTCTTTTAAGACTTTAAACTGAAATGATTGTTAGTAATTTTCTCTATTGTATGGACTCACATATTAATATATTTATACATAGATATGCTATTATTAAAGGAGTCCATTTTATGATCTAATTAAAGTATTGAAATATTTGGACTTATAAAATAAATATCAATTATTATGGGGGTTACTTTAAATAAGTAGAAAATCATTGGCCTTTTCTTGGTGTAACGGTGGAGACTTATATATATATATTTAAACTTTTTTCGAAAAGGCACGTAAACGTATTATATAAGGATGTGATCCCTAAGCCCGAACAATGAATAATCTTTCTTTTCTACTCCATCTATGAGAAGAAACAAATAATGGCAGTATCCAAACTTAGAAGATCCCTATCTCCTTCAAACAATTCTTGCAATAGAACAAGGTTAGTGTTCCTACAATTATCGTCTATCGATTTACATGTGATTCTTGGACTTTGTTTTCTATCAATGATCTCTTTCTCGAGAAGGTTATGTTCCATCTCCCCCAAAATGTCCTAGGAAATTTTCGAACAAGCTTGAAATCACTAATCATTCAGATAGTTATAACATCGATGGTTCGAATAT
Organism: Lycium ferocissimum; assembly: GCF_029784015.1. Taxonomy (NCBI): domain Eukaryota; kingdom Viridiplantae; phylum Streptophyta; class Magnoliopsida; order Solanales; family Solanaceae; genus Lycium; species Lycium ferocissimum. The sequence continues at coordinate 12,827,681 of NC_081344.1, read as the reverse complement.
AATTCATCTACGCTAATCAAGATTTTTCTGAGGCAGCATTTCTAGATTCATACGTGCAGTTTCCCTCTTGATATTTGTTTAATATCAAGCAACCTAGTAAAGAATTAATTGTTATGTTGTTTGTATAAAGAAGTACTGCATTATCTGATGATATATATTACTTCCTCCGTCCCATAATAAGTGTCATCATAGTCAAAAACACGCATATTAAGAAACTAATAATACAATGTGAAGTTTATCAAATTACCCTTATATAATAAAAATAAATTACTTATACCTTTTGATTAGAGCATGTATTCAAGAAGTAAAACTTTTGACATTAAGAAGGTTGAGAATCCAACAATATCAAGTTCTTATCGAACAACCTTTCCAATTATCATTTAGATGTTACTTTTTTTATTCTAATCAAGATTTATCTGAAAAAGCATTTGTAATTTATGTCTTGGTTTCCCTCGTGACATTTGTTTAATATCAAGAACCTAGTAAAGAAAATTATGTATAATAATGAAGTACTTATTATGGGGACGGATAACTATAGCATGTGAACCAAATGAAATAAGTTTAACTCAAATAAATGATCATACAAAGGCAAGTGGAGAATGGTGAGGTTGGGCGTGCTATATTATGGTTTTAGTTATGTCCACTTTGCAGCCACAATCACTGGAATTCGGATGCTATTCATGAATTCATCAGTTCATTATATTAGGGGCCTGTTTGGAAAGTTATTTTGGAATGGGAGTTGGCGGAAATTCGGTGTAATTATAGAGTTTCATTATATGCGTGTAATGTAATTGAATGGGTATACTCCTATTTTTTTTTGTGCTCCGTCGATATTCCCATGCCTCTGTAAGCATTTAAATTTATTGGGCTTAAATCTACAAAATGACTTGGACTGTGTGTTAGTTTCAACATATATATATATATATATATATATATTAGTCTAAATAGTCAATGTAATTGGATAATATTTAAGTTCAATAAATATAAATTAATTGAAGTCTAATTTTGTCGAGCTAGTCCATTTAATTGGATAACAAATGTTGAGCTTATTATGATCTCTCTCATTTTTTTTTTTTGGGCACTGAATGTCTTTCAAAGGCACTGGTCTTTAATTTTTGTCTCTCAAATTGTTGGTCTTTAATTTTTAACCTTCGCCTAAAAACACATGAGTTCCTGGTTCGAATACCCGCTAAGTTAAAAAAAAAAATTAAAAAAATTTGCAAGATAGAGTTTTGGATTCAAACTCTACCTTAGAGTTTGAACCGTATAAGGCAGAGTTTGGGCAAAAGTCTGCCTTAAGGCAAAAGTTTGCCTTAAGACCTAACTTTTGCATAAATAGGTCTAATTTTGCTGCAAATTTCTGCCTTATGAAATTCTTGTTATTTTTATTGAGTCGGAATTCGAACCCAGAACTTCAGGATATTAGGAAAAGGGCAAAAATTAAAGACCAACAATTTGAGGTGCAAAAATTAAAGACCAGTGCCTTTGAAGGGCAATCGTAAATGATATTTTAATTAGCACAAGATGTCACGTTATCACCATTTTTGGCGCCATGTGTCAAATGAAATGATAGGATCCTCATTGAGTCATTGTTCATGAAAGTCGTCAAACAAGAAGCAGAAGGGAAAATAAAAAAATGAAGCTATTTTTCGGGTTGAAGTATTTGGTCATACAAAGCCAATTTTTTAAGGGTAACTTACGTAAATAACTATTTTTTAATGCTTGCTTTCAATCTGTAGCTACATTTTGCTATTCACAATTCGTAGCTACATTGGGCTATTCACTACATGTTTAGGTATTTTTAATTTGATGTATTTCAGTGTTTAAATACACCGTTAAGTTGTATCCAACATTATTTGATGTCACATGTATTTGATTGTATTTATACATCCATCTTAATATGTATGAATACACGTGTATTCAAAATGATGCATTTAAGTGCATTTAAATACACGAGTTGTATTTTATTGTATTTATATATTGATGTATCCTTTTGTTTTGGTTGTATATAGATAATTCAAACAATATATACGGTCAAATACACCTAGTTTTTCCAAAATACAAGTTATTCATCAATATAATTTCTCTAAATACATGTGTATTTAAAACGATTGTATTCACATTTAAATACACGACGTAGCTATGTATTTTATTGCATTTATATATTGATGCATCCTTTTGTTTTGGTTGTATTTGATTGCACATAGATCATTCAAACAATACGTACAATCAAATACAGCTAGTTTTCCCAAAAATATAATCAGCCAAATACATTAAACTTATATTTACACTAAAAAAAATGACGAAAATACACTCAGATACAAGGAAAAAAAAAAATCTTCGGTTAAATACAAAAAAAATACACTTAAAAAATGATGAATACATTCAAATACAATCAGATCTGATATACAAGGAGGAGAAGAAGCCATAGATTCCGGTCCAATCTCCAATCAAATGCAAAAAAATTACGCCTAAAAAATGACGAAACACTCAGATATGAGATCTTATGTTATTCACGGATTTTGATTTCTTCGATGTGCGTGAATCTCCACGCGCCGTTGCCGAGTTTGAACTCCAAAATGAATAGCCACTCAACGCCAGCAACGGTGGTGCCGCCACATCCTTTCCAATTTCCCGTCATCAGCCGTTGCTGCCACACCAAAACAAAGATCCCAACATTGTTGACAGAAGACAGACATGAAAAGGAAGTGTGGAGAAAAAGAAAAAGAAAAGTTTCAGATTATAGTAGTACCAAAAGCTAGAGAGAAATAAGAGGTGGACCGGTTGGATGCATTAATACTTCCTCAGGATTTAGGGTTTCGGTTTGAGATTGAGATTGTTCAACGGCGCTGTAGGTTGAGAACTCTTTAAGGTGATATGATTTTTCTAATTTTGGAGGACAGAGGGGGTTGAGGGAGAAATACAAGCCATAAACCTAATGTATCTGGTATAGCTATGGATGATAATTTATAAAATTACCTCTTAGAGATAGCCATGTCAAAATATAAATAAGTTAAAAGAAAGTTGCTATCAATAATTACCTCTTAGAGGTAGCTATGCCAAGTAATTATTCCATTTTTTAATATGAAATGTGTGTATACATGCTACTACATGTCAATTTCAATCAGTTTAGGTGTTTTGTGCCAGCAATTAGCAGCCCGATTTAATATGCCATGCCAATTTATCGTTAAAATTTTAAGAAAATACTTGGGCTAAGCCCAATAACTACCTTATGGGGCTTTACAGAGAAGAGATAATGGCTTATATAGAAGAAGCCCAAATGAATGGTGCTTCCTTGTGTGGGCTTCTGATCAATGAGCCTTGATGGGCAATTTGCAGGATTGACTTCGCTGGGGGTGGTCTTTAATTTTTGGCCCTCAAATTGGTGGTCTTTAACTTTTGGCCTTCGCTAAAAATTTCTTGATTTCGGGTTCGAACCCCCATTCAGTAAAAAATTAAAAAAAATTCGCAAGGTAGAGTTTGGATTCGCAAAGCAGAGTTTTGGCCTTAAGGCAGAATTTGCAAATGGACAGAATTTTGCAAAAGTCTGCTTTGCGAATCCAAAGATTTGCCTTGCAATTTTTTTTTTTTTTTTTGAGCTGGGGTTCGAATCCACAACCTCAGGGTATTAGGCGAAGGACAAAACTGAAAGACCACTAATTTGAAGGACAAAAATTAAAGACCACCCCAAATGAAGGACAATCCGCGCAAAAAAATGAGCCTTGATAGTATATTATTTGTTCTGTTGTTTAAAATAGTTCTTAATTCAAAAGAAATGTTCGAGTTCGACACTATTGTCTAATTAACCACACGTACTAGAGGGAGCTAGTGTTGGACATTAGCCATGAAGGGAGGTTAAATAGTAATGTTTAGGGCTAACTTGAAGGGTGGTCTTAAACTTGTGATCTCATTTGGTCCATGGACAAAATTTCAAAGTTTAATAAGTTTTGCTCTATGGACAACACTTCTTAACTTTTGACTTTGAAGAATTGCCTTTGAGACAAGTGAGGGTCAAAAATTCAAGACAATCAATTCTCAAGATCATTGAGTGTAATTTTCACTAATTTGAAGGCGAGGATTTACGTTCCCAACCCATTCGATACCATTGATTTATATGCCTTCATTCCATGTATGGTATATATTATATATAACAAGTGAATCTGTTCGCGCTTTGTTGGATCTCCAAACAATTAATTAATACATGAAATCATTAATCTTTTTTGTTAATTTAGTAGAGATAAGGGAATAAAATATTTATATATTATGCATAAAAAGATTACTTTTACAAGTTGATTAAATAAAAAATACAAATTAATACTTTCTCCGAAAAGCTCAAACACTGCATATGACTAATTCCCCGTTAATAACCTAACCTTTACAAGCAATTAGTTAGTGAGGCATCAACATCAGATGCTTTTTGGCTACCACACCCATAAACTCGACAAAACCTCAGAAACATTAGCAAAGAGAATGATGGCAAATTTACCAGTGTTAGTGGAATCTTTCATGACTTAAAATTCTATTCTAAATGTAGAGCAAAATGGAATGTCAACACTACTTTAATTACACATAAGATTTCAGTTCCACTATTTCTCTCCCAATATACGTGGTTCAACCTCGACCTAGTGGTAGATAATAGTCTTTGCGGATTGATCTTTACTCTCCATATTATATATACGGAAAAGACTCAAATATGCCATCCAACTATCGAAAATGGCTCATTTATCTTACTTCGTCATAGTTTGGCTCATTTATCCATCGAACTATAGAAATGACTCATTTATGCCATCGAACTATAGGAAATGGGCTGCGTTTATCTTCTTCGTCAATAGTTTATTTCATTTATCATTTATACATCGTTACCAAAATGACTCATCCATGCCATATTTTATTAAAGCTGGTTTTACAATACCATATATGACACGTGGCCTCCAACTAGATTATGGTTGTGGGTGGGTAAGGTGTATGAGTCGGATTTTTTATTAATTTGGTATTTAAAATTGGGTTGGTTTAATTAAATGACGTAGACCTCTAATTGGAAGCCACGTGTCATATATGGTATTGTAAAACTAGCTTTAATAAAATATGGCATGGATGAGTCATTTTGGTAACGGGTGATAACATAAATGAGTCAAATTATTGATGAGTGGCATAAATGAGTCATTTCCTATAGTTCGATGGCATAAATGAGCCATTTCCTATAGTTCGATGGCATAAATGAGCCAAACTATTGACGAGTGGCATAAATGAGCCATTTTCGATAGTTGGATGACATATTTGAGCCTTTTCCGTTATATATAATAGCATCTTTCATGAATAATATTTGAAAAAATATCTGCAAGTAAGGGTTTAGATTACATATTCAGTGTATTATTTCAACTTCAACTTAAGAAAGAGAATTTTAAGTTGAAAAACTAGTTTGAAGCGTAATGGTTTTCACTAATTATATTATTTATTTTTATTTTTTTTCAAATAAAATTCATGTCCAACTACAATCACGTTCAAATATTCTGTGATCAATATCAACTTTAATTTATTTTTCAAGTTTGACCAAATATTATCCAAACGGCCTCATGTGTGATAACATGATGAGATTGCCAACTTTACCTCATATTAGAAGACAAGCAAGGATTTGAACTAGAGGTGGAATTACCTTGTTCAAAGAGAATTAATTGAAATTCCTTCTTCGAAAAATTACAATATGCACAAAAGTTACAAAAAATTATATATATCTATTATATGTTGAATTCTCTTTACATTTTCGTGTGTTAAAAGATTTCCAATACTATATCTATTAATTAACAATTAACAAAGCTAATCACACTACGAGACAAGCTTCAAGGTTAAAACAATTACTTCTTTAAAAAAAAAACAATTAGTACTACGTGCTAGCTTCTTGAAAATTAAGATACTCTCCTGTCTCCTAGCTAGAAATTCAAGATTCGAATTCGTTGTTCTCAAAATGTATAAAGCAAGAGATATGAGATGCGACTCTCACCAATCCACTAAGCTAAACACGAACCCATTCTGACTTTTTTTTTTCTTTCTGCTCATTGATTAATACTTTTCCATCTACATTTCTGTTTAATTTTTTCAAAGGAGCTTGTATTGTATTAACTAGCATTTGACTTCTACGTATATACTAGACGTACCCCCCGGTGCTTAATTTAAATAGCAAAAGTATAAAGGGACTTGTATTTAGGTCATGAGTTTGATATAATGAGATCTCTTACCCTCTTACAATTTGAATAGAAGAAAATGTCTTTTCAGATCTCTTATGTGTTTTTCTTTAGATCTCTTGTTTGTAAAAAATAAAAATCTCTTGTAAAAAGATTATAAAAATAAAAGAAGTTTGTTAAGGATCAAAAAACCACTTCTACCCGAATTTGAGCCCCGACAGCGACATGCAAATTAAGCCTATCATTTAAATGGAGAAGGGTAGAGAGACCCTCTCGTCATCCTGAGTTTTGAAGACTATGGTCAGTCCTAAGAGTTGGCCCCACACAAATTTCTAGTTCATAAGGAAAAGACAATTAAGTATTGTGTATAGTAATTTTCTTGACAGAAGAAGAAAAAGCCCTTGCACACAACATTGACCAAAAACCATTTACAACAAAGAGAGAGATTAGACAGAGGGAGGGAGGTAAATTAATCAATACATCATTTTGTGGGGAAAAAAACAGAAGAAAATTAACTTTAGGAATGCTGCCAATTTAATACAGTTGAATCTACGGTAGCGAGAGAAAAAGTTCAAAAATAATCTATAGTACTTAATTTGAAAAAGAATTAACTTTAGGAGTGCTGCCAATTAAATAGGTACAGTTGGACATTCATTTGTTTCTTGTAGGTCGGGGAGTGGGGCGTGTGGGGGGGGGGGGGGATTCTGGAAGTGTAGTTTTTTATCCCTTTTTTATTTTTTGTTTTTGGTTTACCAAGTCCAATTATATAACCATGTTACCGACCACACCAAGCAACCACTTCACAGTTTGTCAGAAAATAAATATATAAGAATTCAAACTTAATTATCTAATAGTGTATCAACATATTGACACATCGCATTTATTTTCAATTATTCTCGCTGATCTCCAATTTCGTACATTTTACGTACATTTCAATGATTTCATAAGCTTTGAATCTATAGGTAGCTATTTTGGACTAACTAAACAATGGTAGAAGTTGCAGTAATGACCGCTTTGACATGCAAAGAAAGTAGACTTTGCACATGTAACCACTTTGACACACCAAAAATGATTAGCCTTTCTATTCTAACCTCCATCACACTTTCTCCTTTCAAGGAGTAAATTTTTACCATAAAGTTGCTGGTTAGGAAGGGATCTTATTCATGTATTATCAAGATAACCAGTATTATGTATCATGTTTGGTAGCATTATAGTTGCTACGCATAAAATTCAGCCACCAAGTATACGATGGGTCATTTGCATTTTTGGCCCTATTTGTGCTGGTCTTTAATTTTTGTCTTCCAAGACAAATAACTTTTTTCGCACGATATAAATTTATATTTTAAATCATAATATCTCATAAGTTATCTTTGGTCTTTCTTAAAGAACTTATCTTGTACTGGCATAATAAGTTCCATTTTGATTGACTAAAATTAAAGACCAACCCATTTGAAGGGACAACCGTACAATTTGTACAGTACAGTGTTTGGTTTATAATCCCGCATGACTAGAACATGCAAGGTAAAAATGAAATAACTAAAATATGAATTACTAATACATGAATAATTAAACCTTGCAAAACTAATTTTATATTACAAATACTTGCATATCTCTAACCAGAAATCAAACAACACCTTAATTAGTAACTAAACCTTCACCCAACAAAAAAAAAAAAAAAGAAGAAGAAGATTAGGATCAATGTCTATGCTATTGCTGTCCTCAATGTTTTATTGTGTCCCAACTGGAAGCTCTGTGGGCAATGACAGGTTGTCCTTTCTGTCTTAGGACTGAGGATCTCTATCTCGACACACCCAAAAGGACCTCCCACATAAGCCAATGACATCTGGACACCATATTTTTTACTCTCTCCAAAATAGTAATTCGCGTTTGTTTATCTCTTCACCCCAATTTATGTGATTGTATTTGAGTAGAAATAAAATTTGAAAAAAAAAAAGATTGTGTGACTATTGATGATCCACTAAAAATTAGAAGTTTATGAATAGTACAAAAAAATGTCATTCTTTTAAAATAAAAATAAATTAAAAGAAGTGGGACACATCAAATGCGACTAAAAGAGTACTAATGACAATTTTTGAAATTTGTCCAAAAAGGAACAGTAACACCTTTCTAAGAATACTTAAGGTGAATTTCACAAATGCATACCAAAGTACTATAATATTGAAATTGCGGAGCCAAAAATTTCAATTTGGATACGATAATTAAGTATATACCAAAGTATGTCTCAATTTCTGTACAATAACTCTATTTTTTTTTTAATTAGTGTAGCTTCTCCTACACTTGTTTATTTTATAGGTGTCTATCTGAGCTTTAGATCTGCTTAAGACCTCAAATGCTTTATAGTATTTCACTTGCAAGATCTACTTTTGTTTCTACAGTTTCTTGAATTCTCCTTGGGTTTTGGAAAGTTGGGTGGTCATTTCTAGATTCCTCAACTTATACTATATACTTTTCAAAAAGACTTATTCAGATTCCCTTCAATTGCTTCTTCTTGATGCCATAAAAACAAACCCCACTTCTCATCATTTTTACCAAGAAAAACACAACTAGGCTGCCACTTCTCCTTGCTGGTTGTGCTAATTATTTTGTATTTCTATATTAACAAGAAAACATGAGCATGGAAATGGGATTTCTTAGAAACTCAAATTGGTTATTTGAGGAGAGCAAGGAAACAAGATGGACTGCTGAAGAGAACAAGAGGTTTGAGGATGCACTCGCTTTATTCGATAAGGAGACTCCGGATAGATGGTATAATGTAGCGGCTATGATCCCTGGAAAGACTGTGAATGATGTTATCAAACAGTATAGAGAATTGGTAGAAGATATTAGTGATATAGAGGCAGGGTTAGTACCAATACCTGGCTACACAACCAGTAATAATTCATTCACATTGGAGTGGATCAATCATGATCAAGAAGAAGGCGTCTTCCACGACTTCAACAAGCAATTCTATGGTCCATCTGGCAAGAGAAATCGATCTTCTGAACAAGAACGCAAAAAGGGAGTCCCGTGGACTGAGGAAGAGCACAGGTGATTCATTCTGCTAGCATCAGAAAACTAGTCATTATTGTTACAAAAACTTTATAATTTAACATTGTTGAGTTGATTTCTCAAACGGTCACTCAACTGATCATAATTATCTCAGGAAGTAACTTTTCTTTGTTTTGTAACAGAAAAGTCAGTTATTATCATTTCATGTTATATCTACCGAAAATATCACTTGAATTGGTTGCGTGACTTTTCTATTACAAAATAAAGAAAAGTGACTTTCTTAGATATTACCAATAGTTGAGACTTGAGACCGTCTGAGAAATCAACTGTAACATTGTCTCTCTGCTATGTATTATATGTGGTTATTGATTTTACTAGAACTAAATGTTTTTGGAATGCAGAGTAGTGTAATTCATCAATTTTTTTCTTTCTATTCTATAGATGATTCTGTTTCCAGCAAATTTTGAAATTGTTCTCTACATTTTGATCAGGCAATTTCTGTTGGGGCTGAAGAAGTATGGAAAAGGAGATTGGAGAAATATCTCTCGCAATTTTGTGATCACGAGAACTCCAACACAAGTAGCTAGTCATGCTCAGAAGTACTTTATCAGGCAGCTGTCCGGGGGTAAAGATAAGAGAAGATCAAGCATACATGATATCACAACTGTCAATCTTACAGAAATTAAATCTCCCTCGCCCGAGAATCATACATCTTCCAGTTCCCTGGACAAATGTGTTCCTTCTCCACCGAAAGCCTTGTGTGAGTATAATTTGCCAAATCAAGAAGCAGATATAGGATTCTTGACATATGGACTAAAGTTGCATGAACATGGCATGCATAGTGTTAAACTGCAGGGACTTCAGTTTGGTCAGTACAATATTTTGTGATGTCCATATTTCTTAAGAAAAAAGACAAAATAAGTGCCACTACCAAGAATTAGATATCCTTCAATTAGTTCATATTCCTGAGCTCTGGAACTAAAGTGGGCAGCTCATTTAAGAGAGCTATGACATGAGCTATTAGCTATTTCTTTAACCTGATCGACCATCTGCTGTCTTCTCGAGTGTGTTAGAGGTTTGATTAAAGTATATTGGAAGATTAAGCTAATTATGAAGCTGCCACGATGATTCATAGAGTTCAGCAAGCAAATGTCCGAGCTGTAGAAGGCTCAGTGAGAAGGCTGAGCACTGTTTCATGTTAATATTACTGGTCATTCAAGATGGTTAGCAATAAGTCAAGTAATTAAAGTTCCTTAAGAAAATTGTGGTAGTTTTAGTTTGTAGTTCCTTGTTTTCATCTCTGTAGAAGAAGCACTATTACAGCTTGCGTTTGTATTCATAATTTATTTCATTTTGTTCTTTTGCTCTTTGTTACAAGGGAAAGAAAAAAACGTAATTGTCATTTAGGGGGAAGACCTTGAATTCAATAGCCTAGTTCATAGTGCACTTCTTACATGCACAAGTAGACCTGATTAAAAGTAGAGAAACTTAAGACCAAAGGGCTAATTCACAATTTGGGGCTAGTGCAGGATTTTCCCTTGTATGAGACAGAAGATAGATCGCTAAGTTAAGATAGTCGTAAGGAAAATGACTTTTGCTTCCCATTTTGATGAAAAAACGTTAATGGTAACCAAACTTATGAAAGTAACTTCCTCATGGAAAATATTTTCCTACGAAATGACTTTCGTAATCCGTGGTACCAAAGTTACCTCATCCTAATAAATGGTGAGTCAATATCCACTTCATCGAGTAACATGTTAAGCTCTGGTTACTTTCATGTGAATCAACTTGACAGAACAAATTTTATCCCCTACAGGGGCAGGGCTAACTGATATGTTCCTAAGGGATTCTAAACAGGAAACGTCAACTTCACAAGATACTTGATGCTCTCTCTATGTTATTCTTCTCCTTTTTCTATTTAAAGAGAAGACAGATAAAATTTGAATGTTTCTCAGTAAACAGTTCATCAAAATTACTTGTCATCGGTGATAAACTAATCACTTCCCTTCGATACAATGCCCTCTACTTATAGAACATAGGTGTTCTTATAACCTGTTCATGGAGAAGTGTGTTAATTTGACCGATTTATTTTCATCTGCCTAAGTCTTAGTGACAAAGTTGCTCGGTATCCTATGCTAGTGGAAGGTAGTAGATATTTCGTAATGCAATCGAGGTGCCCTAAATCTGGCCCTGGACACCAATGATAACTTGATTTCTGTATTTAAGACGCTTAGGGGTCATTTGATCGCTGGTCAGAGTTATGCTGGTATTAGTAATACATGAATTAGTTATGCAGGTATTGATTATGCATAAATTAGTTACGCAGGATTTAGTTATATCCTCTACCCTGCCTGCATAAAATAATACATCAATTGACTCATAACTTGTACCTGCTTTATTTATGTGGAATTATAGAATCATAACCAAACACCATGCTTGATGTGCTGAATTTTAGACAAATCAACTAAAAAGCTACCAAATAGGGTATGCTAGCTTTAATACCTGATACCTCCTTTCCAAACCAGCAACCAAACGACCCCTTAATGTTTAGTGGAATTAGGAATTAATAATTTAAGATCTAATGATTAGAGACCACAAAAGAGGAGCTTAGCGATTGTTAAGGTTAGGAAAACACTACTTTAAAGAAGCTGTACTATTATGTTTCATTAGTGACAATGCTACTTTACATAACTATTTTGTCTACCATCAAGCTAAAACAGCCACCAGCTCCTCCTTGTGTTTAAATGATTATTCAAATTTGTTCTTTTCATGAAAAGATTTTCAACAACTTGCAAATCATAAGAGGTCAAATGAAAAGTTGATTTCTTTGTTTTTTTATGCTGTTACTGTTAATTTCATGTTCTTGTGTACCTCATTATGCCACTTTCTATTGGTGTTTCCCGTATTGGTGGTATTACAGTCACAATTTGCTGTTGGAAGTATCTATATATATATATTTATAATGATTGTGTCCAGATAATTTGCGCGTACCTCACCTATTTTAGTTCTAAGTACTCCCTCCATCCATTTTTACCTGTATTGAATTGGCACACCCTTAAGAAGCTATAAATAGAATGACAATTTTACTGTATCAATCCTAATTATTTTTAAGTCATCTAATGATTGAAATAAAAAATATATTTTAAAAGTTGTACAGCCACTAATTATTCCTTGAACTTTCCAACCCTATAATTAATAATAAGGGTAAAATAGGTATGAAATGGTAAGTTATCTCTTGATTTTTCAAACTGGACAAGTAAAAATGGACAACTATTTTTAGTTTACAGGACGAGTAAAAATGGACGGAGGGAGTGTCTAATATTCCTGGATTTTACTTGTCGTGCTTACTAAAAATAACTGATGCAAAATAATTGTCATTTTAGGAAATCAAGAAATAGTTAATTCTTAGTTTCCACCTTTTGCCCTTACTCAATAAATATGGAGAGAGATTAATGTGGCGAAAAAAAGAGTAGTACTAAATTGAGATCAAAGAATAAATAAAAATAATCTAGTCAAATTACACTTTTAATTAATGTCTTCCTAAGAGGTGTGCAAAAGAAAAAACACGACAAGTTAAATGGACCGGAGGGAGTATCTCTCACAAGTACGGATAACCCTATCAGAAATCACCTAACGTTTTCTTGTTTCTATTGAGATTTGAACTCTGGTCTCCCTTGAATTTAGTTTTAGGTAAATTAATTTATTGACTACTATGCCACACCATCGGATGCGAGCCAAAGAATATATGTCACGCATCAGCAATATTACCATTCTTAGAAACTTTTTCAGTAAATACCATACTGCCCCACTCCTTTCTTAAAGCAGAACCTCTTGCAAGTTGCATAGAAAGCACTTTGCTACTTTATTCTAACTTGATATAGTCCTCTTAAGAGTATATTAAGACCACATATATATTTTGTCCCACAACCACATTGGCTTGGTGTTTTTATATTCTTACCCCTTTTACAACAAGATTGAAGATTCTGATACCTTTCTTCAAATTGATTACAGAAATAGCACAACTGTGTATTTAGAGCCCGTTTGGATTGGCTTATAAGTTGGTCAAACCAGTTTATAAGCCATTTTTAACTTATTTGAGTGTTTGGTAAAATAGAAAAACTGCTTATATTAAGTTAAAAAATGCTTAAAATAAGCCAAAATCAAGAAGTTGCTCAATCCCAACTTATTTTTTTTGGGCTTAAAAGCTATTTCGATTTAACAAACAACTTTACCCTTTTATCCATTATATTTTCTATTAATTCCAATACTACCTTTACTTCTAAAAATCCTTTAACCACTTTTATCCAAACACGTAACTATTTATTTATAAAATAATTTTCAATACTTATGCTTAAAAATCACTTTTTTTGAGCTAATCCAAACGAGCTCTCAGAGTATCAGCTAAAATAGCAGTAACAAAGAAATAGAACTAAAACGGGACCAGCTTCCTTTTGGACTGACAAAGATTTCTTTATTCTGCTTCTTTATTGGCCCCACAGGTTTTTGAAATTAAAAAGATCCCTTCAAGCTTTTGATACACAAATCAAATGAAATGTGGAAAGAAGACAGAAAGCGGAGGATGTTAGATTATATTATCATCAGCAGTCAAAATACACGTATAATTTCCACATTAGAAAAGGATAATTAAAGAACATGCAAAAAGAAAGATTTTTCATGGGCAACAACTTGGTATCTTTATCTCTATTCAGCTGAGATGGCATACAATTCATGAGCGGCAAAATTAGCTCATGAAAGTATGAATCGTCTAACCCCTTCATGTTTGGAGGATTAATGAACCCTTCATTTATAAACATATTATATTTTTATTCGTCCAATTCAGTCCGTTTAAAATTGGGTTTCGGTTAAATATGTAGTCCAAATTGACCAATGAAACACTTCGTCAAAATATTTTTAAAAGTCTATTTTTGTTTGGTATGTTATATTTAGTCATTATAAAAAGAAAGTTTTATTAGGTAATTAACTAAACTATAAGGAAAAAAAATTAAAACTTGTTAAGAGTTGCATGAATTCGACTACAACACATTGTTTAGCCTATCTTAATTCAGTCATCTCAACCCAAATATTCTTTGAGCAATTAATGATCCGTCCACTTGACACTCCTAGTCATGAGCCACCGCGCCAAATAAAAATGACTCTTACCTGTCAAGAAATACCAAAGCAGTACAATGAGGAACTAGTGACTGATCTGAGCTGGAAAGTTAGTTAATCTACTTGTCATGTCTTCTCACTGTTGGGGAAACTTCGTAAGGAAGCTTCTAATTACACTCATCATAAGCCAAATAAATAAGCTACTAAATATATGTTGCTTGGATTAATTTTGGTTGAATCTATATTGAGTAATTTCGTTCTGTTGTTGCTAGCAAATATTGTTGTTTTTTGTTAGGATCTACCAAATCATTCCAGTAGGAGATTCAGACCCATTTTTTCCTCATCCTTAGAGAAAAAGATTCACTCTCTTCATAAAAAATGTAAAAAATAGGAGGTAGAACTAGTAAAGATTTCTTTTTTGATTCACCTGGTCTCATCCAAGAATTTTTTCTGTCCAATCGCTATTCGTTTATGAGTATGTATCTGGTACGGTTTCGTAGAAGTATTTGACACATTTTGAAAAATCTGCAGAAACTACCCAAACGTGTTGGACTTATGAAGGATCTGTGCAACATAGCTACTAATATTGCACTTGTTTCAGGATGATATCTTAGTTAATTTTTTTCAATGTCCTCAGGGGAAAGGGGAAAACAGTTTTGAACTCAAGAAAAATATGTGAATAGGATTTATAGTAAATCAAATTTGAAGTTCACTAGTTGTTGTATAAAATAGGGGGGGGGGGGGGCAAATTATAGTTTGGAGGTGCTTGGGTGGGAAAGAGTAAAATCTTTGTAGTGTTTTGTTAAATTGTGGGTACCATGTTAACAGAATTGTATATGAAAGTAACAAAAGTCATTAACACTGAGATTAATGTTTTAAATATTTCTCAATTCATGATTGAGCAAGAAAATTACAGAGACAAGACTTAATGATGAACTGAAAGCCGAAGAAAAGTTAGCATTGTTGGAAGTTGAAACGTTAGTTTGGAGCTTCCAGCCTACTTGTGCATAGGTTTACTAAGCATGGGCGCGGATCCAAGATTAAAACTTGACGAGTTTAACTTTTAATATTTTTAGCGTTAAATTTATTGTACCTTTAAAATTACAGGTTCAAAGTTTAATGTAGTAATTATTAAGAAATTAATTATTTTTGACATAGGTATCTATATAATGTGTCAAAATACTGAGTTTAGTTGAATCAATTAAATATAGATTCTGTCCGTCCCAGCGGTACCAGGCCGTACTGCCTAATATACAGACATGAGAATAAGTCCAAATTAGCCATGTTATTTATCATTCTAATAAATAATAATGTGGAGTGAACGTGATATGTTAGTCCACTCTAAATGACAAACAAATGTATCCAGATATAGACTTAATTATTAGGGAAAAGGCACAAGAACAATGAGAAAGACATGTAAATCTGCTGGCACAGTAAGGGTTTCTTTTCTTTTAAGTTTCTCATCTTTCTCTTCTTCTTTTTTTTGCCACCCAAATTTATACCTCCATATTCATCCAATAGTTCTCCAAAAAGAAAAGAAAGGAAAATTAAAGCTGGTCTAATGTTTGAAAAGGGTCATCCATGATGGACCTGGCGGCTGGCGTCCATGCAACTTGTATCATTGATTATTCAGATCATTTAACTTAACCTGATTGTACTTATTTGAGCCAAAATTACCGGGTTCGAATGAATCCATAACCTTTGTAAATCTGGATCAAGGATAACTAACAGAGCAAACAAATTACTATACAAGAGGCTTCCCAAATTCCAAGTAGTAGTAACAATTACACTTTATCTCATTTCAAGTAATTACACGGTTTGTCCTTCAAATGGGTTGGTCTTTAATTTTTGTCCTTCAAATGGCTGGTCTTTAAGTTTTGCCCTTCAAAATCAAATTGAACTTATGCCTATAGGGGCATAAGTTCGATTTTGAAGGACAAAAATTGAATACCAGCGGATAAAAATTAAAGACCAGCATAGAATTGGGACAAAAGTACAAATGACCCATCTCATTTTATATGATACACTTTTTTCTTTTAACCTATCTTTTTTGGATACTCACTATTTAATTTGAGCTTCTCCATTTTACCTGTAATGATTAGACTTATTTGTTGGGCCTTTCACTCCCCAACAATTAAATGAAATTCTCTCTAACCGCTCGTTTAAAATGCTAATTCTGAATATTTGGCTTACATGTCAAAATCTTAGTTAATTTTTTATATGTCGTAGCCATTCAAACACTGTCACATGCATAAAATGGGGCAATGAGAGTAGGAACTAAAGAAACAACGGACAATAAGATCAGAAGATATATTTTAAAGATCCCCTTTGAATATCTGCGTTTCTCAACTCCCTAAAAGAAAACAAAAGTAAGAAAAAGGAAATGATAGGAAAAACATAAAAATCTTACTATGGATTTTTTTCCAATCAGTGCCTGAAGAAAGAAAGTCCCGTGTTTCTGGCTCTCAAAGTTTCGAGGCCCAGTTTAAGTGAAGCTGGTATCCTGAACTCTAGCAACACAGCATATGTTGTAGTTGTAACTATCTCTTGTCTTCTGTTAGCAAACCCAACTGGCCCCAAAATGGGGTGGTCTTTAATTTTTGTCCCTCAAATTGCTGGTCTTTAATTTTTGTTTCGTCTAAAATAACCCGACGTTCTGGGTTTAAATCCTGACTTAGTCATAAAAATAAAATAAAAATCCCCGGCTTTGCAAAAAGTCTTAAGGCATAACTAAAAGTCCGCAGGAGACGGCAGACTTTGCCTTATAAGGCAAACTTTTAGTTATGCATTAAAGAAAAGTCTGCCGCATAAGACAGACTTTGGATTAAGGCATAACTAAAAGTGCCAGGAGACGACAGACTTTACCTTATAAGGCAGATTTTTAGTTATGCCTTAAGGCAAAGTCTGCCACATAAGGCAGACTTTTTGCAAAGCCTTGGCTTGCGAAATTTTTATTTTTTTTACTTGAGCGGGGGTTCTAAACCCAAAACCTCCGGGTATTTCGGCCACGTTTTTAAGCGAAGGATAAAAATTAAAGACCGGCAATTTGAGGGACAAAAACTAAAGATCACCCTAAAAGAGGCCAATTCGCGCAAAAATATGGCCAAAATGATGTGAACTAAGTTTGAGCTCAAGCCAGCCCAAAACCCTACATGCATATCGATCTCCTTGAGTCCAAAACATCATATAATTAATGTGTTTAATGTTTATTATCTTCACATAATCCCTGATATATTGACTTATGGAATAAGGCCTCATTTGTTTGCACTTATTGGAGGTCCGAATACCGAAACGGTTCGGACAACCAAGCCATTAAGTGCATTTGTTTGCATTAAGATCTA
>NC_081344.1:12797155-12809943 GCF_029784015.1 Lycium ferocissimum | reverse complement strand
TCAAAAAATTGATCTGTTTCGGTATGTTAGCAAAAACGCTCGTAATTATGAAGTGAGTAATTTAACAAGAAGTGTATATAATTTAAGCACGCTTCAATATGGAGCAGTATATTGGTAACTTGGACATACCGAGCGTTACATCTTCTTCTTGGATAATAAAGCGAACTACTAGTTCTCTTTATATCATTCACGGTTGCGTACTATTAGGGGTGTCAAATGGGCAGGTTGGGCTAAAATTGACCCAATTAAAATGGATTGAGGTAATAAATGAGTTGGGTAACGTTGGTAGAGATTGTAAAATTTAAGAAATGGATTGGGTGAAATGGGCTAAAAATGGGCTTGGTCATAACCCACCCAACTTGACCCAATTTTTTTGGAGGGTCTATTTTCTAGAAAAAACATTTTTCTGAAAAATATTTTTTAGCTATACATTTTTTGCGAAAAGTTTTTTTCCTGGAAAATATTTTCGCGGATTTTTTCTGAAAAATATTTTTGAAGAAAACATTTTGCGAGAAAAATATGTTCCTTCATATCAAACACGCCACAAAGATAAGATATAGGATACAAGACAAATGAATACATAGGAAAAGATAAAGTAAATCTCAAACAATAAACTCAAATTTAAGTAAATCGTAAAAATGAGCTAGAATTGGATACAAGTTGGAGATCACTTTAAAATGAGCTATATTAGGTTGGGCCCAACCTAAAATCAGCCCAATAGGAAATCATCTTGAGCCCAACCCATAAAATTTTGGGTGGGTTGAGCGAGCCATCATCTTTTGGGCCATATTTGACAACATTAATAAGTCATCATCGATATTAATTACGCATGTAACACGATGTAAAAAATTAAATTTCAATTTCTCAATATTGATTATCTTAGTCCCTACATAATCCTAAGAAAAATATTACAATTAGCGAGTTTAATATATATACATGGTTAGTGTAAGAATATTTTTATCTTTATCAAAGTCAATTTAATTGTGATGGTAGGCACTACTAAAATCGGTATTTTCTCACTGATTTTCTATCGAAAAATGTTCAGTGGTTATTTCACACCAACATTTAGTAGGAAAAATCTAAATAGTAGTGTTTTCATACGGAAAAAATAGGAAGTTTTCTAGCATTTCAATGAAACCTCGCTTCGTCATGTGTTTTAAAATTGAGGTTTGGTTTACGAATGAGGTAGGAAAATCGTGTTTTATAGCACAAATTCTCTTTAATGTCGGTGGAAAACTTAGTCTCTGTGAGTTGTGGTGCTTATCTTGTTTTTAATAGAGGTTAAGCATCGTTTTCCCCGAACTATACCCCGAAATTCTTTCGACACACCTTACCTTTTCTGTCCTATATTTTCCCAACTTTTTAAAAATGAAATAATTACCCCCCTAACATTGATATCCACTCTCATATGGAAGAGTGACATACACTCTTCTTGCCATACATATATTATTTTTTTTCTTCTTCTTCTTCTTCTTTTCTTTTTTTTCCGCTTACGTGTCAATTAAAAAAAAATGAAAAATGGATATTTAAAAGATCTGAAAATTTGATTTTTTTTAAAAAGCCATTTAAAAAAAAAAAAAAACAAACAAAACAAAACTGAAAACATGGATTTTTATAAAATATGGAAAATGGATTTTTTTAAAATATGGATAACTTGATTATTTTTTTAAAATGTCTTAAAAAAATCTTGATTTTCATGATTTCATTTTCTTAGGACACTTTAATTTTTCAAATAAAATCTGGATTATTAAAAAAACTGAAAACGTGTTTTTCTTGTCAAAATGTAGAAAACTGAATTTTATAAAAATTTGGAAAAATTAATTTTTTTTTAAAAATGTGGAAAACCTATTTTTTAAACTAAATTTCTAAAAAACCGATTTTTCATATTTTTTAAAAATAATTCAGTTTTTCATATTTTTAAGAAAATACAATTTTCAAGAACAAAAAATAAGTTTTCCACATTTTTATGTTTCTATTCCAAAGGAGTGAAACCTGACTCCCCTTGCCACGTAAGCGCTACTCTCTTGTCGTAGATTTAGGGATGGTTTTAGTTTTTAAAAGGTTTAGGAGTGTAATAGATTATTTGAATTAAGGACTATTTTAAACAAAACAAAAAAAAAAAAAACATACTATCAAGGCTCATTGATCAGAAGCCCACACAAGGAAGCACCATTCATTTGGGCCTTTTCTATATAAGCCATTATCTCTTGGGCAATTCGCCGAAATTGCCACTGTTGGGGTAGTCCTTTAAATTTTGCACTATATTTCGTCTTTAAATTTTAACGCTTGTTCAAAATTAAGCGGGTTCCAGGTTCGAACCCTCACTCAGTCAAAAATTTAAAAAAAATTCGCAAGGCAGAGTTTAAATTTCACTATGCCCCCACCGGCATACACTTGTTAAGGAATTACCAAAGTTATGCTGGACCCGGCATACTTATGCCTTATGGGCAGACTTGGCATAAGTATGTCGGGTCCGGCATAACTTTGGTAATTCCTTCACAAGTTTATGCCGGATCCGGCATACTTATGGGCAAATTTATAACGTAAATTTTTAGTTATGCCTTAAGAAAAAGTTATGCCTTATGGGGCATACTTTTAGTTATGCCTTACGGGGCAGACTTTTAGTTAGGCATAAAATATGCCCCATAAGGCATAACTAGGAAAAAATTTTTAGTTAAGGCTTAACTAAAAGTTTGCCCATTAAAAGTTTGCCTATAAGTGTGCCGGACCCAGCATAAACTTGTTAAGGAATTACCAAAGTTATGCCGGACCCGGTATACTTATGCCAAGTCTG
The DNA here is from genome assembly GCF_029784015.1 of Lycium ferocissimum. NCBI lineage: Eukaryota > Viridiplantae > Streptophyta > Magnoliopsida > Solanales > Solanaceae > Lycium > Lycium ferocissimum. The sequence goes on along the minus strand of NC_081344.1, from coordinate 12,807,149 downwards.
CCCATAAGGCATGAGTATACCGGGTCCGACATAACTTTGGTAATTCCTTAACAAGTGTATGCCGGGTCCGGCATACACGCGACCCAAACCTTGCCTTGCAATTTTTTTTTTTTAATTTATGCTTGAGCGGGGGTTCGAACCCAGAACCTCATGATTTCTGCGTGAACGCTCAGGGTTGCAACGCGAAGGGCAAAAATTAAAGACCAGCAATATGAGGGGCATAATTTAAAGACCACAAATATGAGGGGCAAAATTTAAAGACCACCCCAAAAGAAGGGCAATCTGCGCAAAAAAAAATGTTATCTCTTCTCTGTAAAGCCCCGTAAGGTAGTTATTGGGCTTAGCCCAAGTATTTTCTTAAAATTCTATCGATAAATTGGCGGGAAAAGGACACTGTGTGTCCACTCAGCCAAACTAATCCCACATTTAACCACTGTTTGGGCTTAATCCCACTAGGTGTCCGTTCGGCCCAAAATAATGCCAAAAAATGGCCGGTCGGCCCAAAATAATGCCAAGGCTGGCCGGCCCAACAGCCCAGCGCTTAAAAAAAAAAAGAGAGTCGCCACAAAAACGTCGCCACTAAAGGGCTGCTACAACATATATACATATGTTGGAATTATATATACACTTTATATACAAGAATTATACATTTTATATACATATGCTAGAATTAATCTTACATTTATTATACATAAATTATACGTTAATTATACATTTATTTTAAACATATTATACATATTATATACCACACTGATACAGTTTCTATGATACATTTTTTTATACGTATGATGCACTTTCTATATAAGACTGATATAGTTTATATACACATGCTGGATTTATATATACACTTTCTATACAAAAATGATACATATTATATACAAAAATGATAAAATTTTCTATTCTATAATACACATTATATACACAAATGATACATATTATATACAAAAATGATACATACCTTATGATTCATATTTTATACAATTTCTATACATTATAGATAGGTACTGATACATATTTTTATACACAAACGATATATATTATATACAAAAATCGCCTTTCGAGTTTTTTGGGATATTTCTTATTAAATATACACATATTATACGTGTTTTAGGATATTTAACCTTTAGTGATGACTTTTTTAATTGTCACTAAAAAGTCTAATTTTTCTGTAGCAGCCCTAAAAGTCTGACGTAAAAAAAAAAAAAGCTATGGGTCTATTGGACCACCCAGCCTTTAGTGGCGACTTTTTAAATCTTTTGTGACGACTAAAAGTCGCCACAAAAGGCCTGCTGAAGATTTGGCTACCAGATGGGAATAGTTTATGGGCTAATTTTTGGGTTTGGGAATAGATGGGCCAGCGCATGGGATTATTTATGGCCCAGCGGCCATTTGTGTCCTTTTCCCTAAATTGGCATGATATATTAACTCGGGCTACTGATTGCTGGCACAAAACACCTAAACTGATTGAAATTGACATGTAGTAGTCAGTATACACACATTTCATACAAAAAATGGAATAATTACTTGGCATAGCTACCTCTAAGAGGTAATTATTGATAGCAACTTTCTTTTAACTTATTTATATTTAGTAGCTACAATGATTTTATAAATTATCATCCATAGTTATACCATATACATTAGGTTTATGGCTTGTATTTCTCCCTCAACCCCCTCTGTCCTCCAAAATTAGAAAAATCATATCACCTTAAAAGAGTCCTCCAACCTACGGTGACATGGAACAATCTCAATCTCAAACCGAAACCCTAAATCCTAAGGAAGTATTAATGCATCCAACCGGTCCACCTCTTATTTCTCACTAGCTTTTGGTACTACTATAATCTGAAACTTTTCTTTTTCTTTTTCTTTTTCTCCACACTTCGTTTTCATGTCTGTCTTCTGTCAACAATGTTGTGCTTTTTGTTTTGGTGGTGGCAGCAATGACTGATGACGGAAAATTGGAAAGGATGTGGTGACGCCACCGTTGCTGGCGTTGAGTAGCTGTTTGTTTTGGAGTTCAAACTCGGCAACGACGCGTGGAGATTCACGCACATCGAAGAAATCAAAATTCGTGAATAACATAAGATCTCATATCTGAGTGTTTCGTCATTTTTTAGGTGTAATTTTTTTGCATTTGATTGGAGATTGGACCGAAATCTATGGCTTCTTCTCCTCCTTGTATATCATATCTGATTTTATTTGAATGTATTCATCATTTTTCCGAAGATTTGACCAGAATCCACGACTTCTTCTGCTTGTATCTCAAAATCTGAGTGTATTTTCGTCATTTTTTTTGTGTAAATATAAGTTTAATGTATTTAGCTGATTATATTTTTGGGAAAACTAGTTGTATTTGACTGTATGTATTGTTTGAATGATTTATGTGCAGTCAAATACAACCAAAACAAAAGGATGCATCAATATATAAATGCAATAAAATACATAGCTACGTCGTCTATTTAAATGCACTGGAATACAATCAGTTTAAATACACATGTATTTAGAGAAATTATATTGATGAATAACTTGTATTTTTGGGAAAACTAGGTGTATTTGACTGTATGTGTTATTTGAATTATCTATACACAACCAAAACAAAAGGATATATCAATATATAAATACAATAAAATACACAGTCTCCTCGTGTATTTAAATGCACTTAAATGCATCATTTTGAATACACGTGTATTCATACATATTAAGATTGCATGTATCCAAAATACAGTCAAATACATGTGACGTCAAATAATGTTGGATACAACTGAACAGTGTATTTAAACACACTGAAATACATCAAATACAGCGAAAATACCTAAATGTAGCTACGAATTGTGAATAGCCCAATGTAACTACGAATTGTGAATAGCAAAATGTAGCTATAGATTGAAAGCAAGCATTAAAAGGTGGTTATTTATGTAAGTTACCCTTAAAAAATTGGCTTTGTATGACCAAATACTTTTTGAAAAATAGCTTCAGTTTTTTATTTTCCCTTCTGCTTCTTGTTTGAATTTTGACGACTTTCATGAACAATGACTCGATGAGGATCCTATCATTTCATTTGACACATGGCGCCAAACCTAAGGCACTAGGATAACGTGACATCTTGAGCTAATTAAAATAGGGTCATTTGCACGATTGCCCTTCAAAGGCACTGGTCTTTAATTTTTGCCGTTTTCCTAATATTCCGAAGTTTTGGGTTCGAATTCTAACTCAATAAAAATAAAAAGAATTTCATAAGGCAGAAATTTGCAGCAAAATTAGGCCTATTCATGCAAAAGTTAGGTCTTAAGGCGAACTACTTACAAGTACTCTTTGCCCAAATCCCCGCCTTATACCTGCTCAAAACTCTAAGGTAGAGTTTGAATCCAAAACTTTATCTTGCAATTTTTTAACTTAGCGGGTATTCGAACCATGAACTCATGTGTTTTTAGGCGAAGGTTAAAAATTAAAAACCAACAATTTGAGAGACAAAAATTAAAGACCAGTGCCTTTGAAAGACATTCAGCGCAATAAAAAAAAAAATCAAAATAAGCTCAAAATTTGTTATCCAATTAAATGGACTAGCTCAACAAAATTAGACTTCAATTAATTTATATTTATTGAACTTAAATATTAATCCAATTACATTGACTATTTAGACTTATATATATATATATATATTGAAACTAATACACAGTCCAAGTCATCATTTTATAGATTTAAAGCCCAACAAATCTAAATGCTTACAAAGGCATAGGAATATCGATGGGGCATAAAAAAGATAAGGAGCATACCCACTCAATTACATTACTATTATATATAAGAGGGAATGTGGAGACTTTGTAGTCCCTACAATAATTTCCCAAATTTTTAAAACTTTTTCATTAATTACTTCTTTATGTCCTAATTTTATTTATTTAAGTCAATTTTTTTATTTTTTGTTTTTAAAAGTGTTTTACTTTTCAAAAAGTATCGAGCTCCCGGACTTTTAGTCCTTAGAATAATTTTCAAATTTTTTAAAACTTTTTAATTAATTACTTTTAGGTCCTAATCTTATTTATTTATGTCAATTTTTTTATTTTTGTTTTTAAAGTCTACTTTTCAAAAGCTATCAAACCTCCTACCTCATTTTTCACGTTCTTTGATTTTCTGATTGGTGCTCGATATCCGCATTTGAGCCCAATTAATCCGTATAATTTGCACCGTATCGCGCCATTCGGGGAGTTTCCTCTAAAGATTTTTTTCCATGTCCATGTTCGAACCCCCTAACCCCTAATTTTACTATTATATATAAGAGGGAATGTTTATGACTGTAATTCTCACAATAATTTCCCAAATTTTTAAAAAACTTTTTCATTAATTACTTTTATGTCCTAATTTTATTTATTTAAGTCAATTTTTTTATTTTTTGTTTTTAAAGTCTACTTTTCAAAAACTATCGAGCACGGGGACTTTTGTAGTCCTTACGATAATTTTTAAATTTTTTTAAAACTTTTTAATTAATTACTTTTAGGTCCTAATCTTATTTATTTATGTCAATTTTTTTATTTTTTGTTTTTAAAGTCTACTTTTCAAAAGCTATCGAGCCTGGGGACTTTTGTAGTCCTTACGATAATTTTCAAATTTTTTTAAAACTTTTTAATTAATTACTTTTAGGTCTTAATCTTATTTATTTATGTCAATTTTTTGTTTTTGTTTTTAAAGTCTACTTTTCAAAAGCTATCAAACCTCCTACCTCATTTTTCACGTTCTTTGATTTTCTGATTGGTGATCGATATCCGCATTCCGAGCCCAATTAATCCAGATAATTTGTACCGCATCGCGCCTATTCGGGGAGCGCTTTCCTCTAAAGATTTTTTTCCATGTCCATGTTCGAACCCCTAACCCCTAATTAAGAGAGGAAACGTAACACCGTTGCACAAGTTAAATTATGTATTTGTCTTAAAAGTTCATTAACTATGTATAGATTATTTATTTAGAACTAAATAACTTCAGAAAATTAGGATACATAAGTTATAATTTCATCAAAATGGAAGTTAAAATATTAAAGGAGTGGAATGAAAATTTTGCTTTTATATAACTACCCACTTGTGGGACTACAATGGGTATATAGTTATTGTTGTTGTTGTTGTTGTACACTTGTACTAACACAAATTATATTTCTTTAGTTAAAATATATATTATATCAGTTTGGGCCGGCTTAGCACGGGCCTCGTTACAACTAAAGTTACATGCATATAATGAAACTTTATAATTACACCGAATTACAGCGAACTCCAATTCCAAAATAGCTTCCAAACAAAGCCTAATGCATCGATGAATTCATGAATGAGTCTGGAACCAAAATGATCCAATAAAAAACCAATTGAACCAACATACTCTAAGAAAAAAAAAGGGACACCAAAATGCCTTTAAACGCAACTTTTATATGCGTTATGTAAAAAATGTAACACGCTTAAATTGTCACGGAGGGATATTATTTTTAGAAGCATAAGTTAAGTGTTATATTTTTTTTTTGTCATAGAAAATGATAATAATTATTTTCTAAATCTTATATCATCGGTTGATTTAAAAATGATTAAATTTTATTTTAAAAGAAAAGCAAGACACTTCAATTGATAGGAATTTGGGATATTTTTTTCGTAGGCATAAGCTAATTTTATATGTTTGGTTATCTTAAAAATTAATTATAATTATTTTTATAAAATGTAAGACACTAAATTGACATGAAGGGGATATTATTTGAAGCATAAGCTAAGTGTTATATTTCTTGTTGTCATAGAAAATGATTATGATTATTTTAAATCTTATATCTTGGGTTGTTTTAAAAAATGATTAAATTATTTTCTAGCCTAATTTTATATATTTGGTTATCCTAAAAATTAATTATAATTATTTTTATAAAAATGTAAGACACTTAAATTGATATGAAGGGGATATTATTTTGGAGCATAAGCTAAGTGTTATATTTCTTATTGTCATAGAAAATGATTATAATTATTTTCGAAATCTTATATCTTCGGTTGTTTTAAAAAATGATTAAATTATTTTCTAAAAAGAAAAGCAAAACAATTAAATTGATACGAATGGGATGTTTTTTTTCGCAAGCATAAGCTAAATCTTATATTTTTGGTTGTCTTAAAAAAGTCTTTAAAAAATCTACAATTATTTCTATAAAAGAAAGTAAGACACTTAAATTGATACAAAAAGGATATTGTTTTTCCTAAGCATATGCTAGGTATTATAATTTTATTATCTTAGAAATGATTATAATTATTTCTGAATATAACATTTTTTGTTGCCTTAAAAAATAATTATAATTATTTCTAAAAAGAAAACTAAGACACTTAATTAATACGGACGGGATATTATTTTTCATAAGCTAAGTCTCTTTTTTGGTTGTCTTAGAAAATAATTATAGTTATATTCTAAAAAGAAGTATAAAACACTTAAAATGATACAGAGATGTTATTATTTTCTTAAGCATAAGTATAACTTATATGTTTGCTTATCTTATAAATAAGTATAACTATTTTTTTATAAAAAAAGTAAGACATTTAAATTAATACGGACGGGATATTATTTTTCATAAGCTAAGTCTCTTTTTTGGTTGTCTTAGAAAATAATTATAGTTATATTCTAAAAAGAAGTATAAAACACTTAAAATGATACAGAGATGTTATTATTATTTTCTTAGTATAAGTATAACTTATATGTTTGCTTATCTTATAAATAAGTATAACTATTTTTTTATAAAAAAAGTAAGACATTTAAATTAATACGAGGGATATTATTTTTTTCTAAACATAAGCTAAGTTTTATATTTTTGGTTGTCTTAGAAATGATTATAATTATTTTTTTAGAAAGAAAAGTAAGAGACGTAAATTAATACGAGGGGATAAGCCTATATTTTTTTGGAAAATATATATGATGTTTTTTAAGACAATCAATAAATATAAAACTTAGCTCATTAATGATGCAATGCAAATAGACACGACAAACCTTCATTAATACTCCCTCCGTTTCAATTTATCTGAACCTATTTCATATTTAATCCGTACAAAAAAAAAATGACTCCTTTCCATATTTGAAAATAATTTACTTTTATACAGAGGCGGATCTAAGATTTAAATTTTAGGGGTTCAACCTTTTAAATTTTTATTATTGAACCATTATATTTCTAAAGTTAAGGGTTCATATCTACAACATGTTTCCACTAGCAACAACTATGAAATGGTTATGTATACGAGGAACCATAATAATACTGGACAGAATCAGAAATTCAAAAAGAACTATAATATTCAGTGTGAAGTACGCAAGAGAAAAGGTCATATTAAGGAGAACTGTTATAGGGTTTTGAGGTATCCTTCGTACTTCGACTTTCAAAGGAAAGTTAATAACACCGATCTTGGTTGCAATGCCAATGTGATGCAAGATCATGGTGGTTCAACCTCTCAGTTCAATCCTGAATATGGTCATAATACAAATCCGTGTGTTCCATCTGCCAATATGGGTAAAAAAGTGTATGGTCACAATACAAGAAATGTAAGAACTCAACCAACTGGAAGTTACAATCATAATGGTGTGACAACTCAACAAGGAAACTATGCTTTCACGGTGAGCAATATATGAGTAAATTATACGTATGTTGAACAAAGGAATAAACAAACAATTCTAACTTTAGTCGCACCCCTAACATTACGAGGTATGCCTAAATCATTCTTAAGAATCACGGTGTGCATGAGTGGATACTAAAAGCGTGTGCAACAAACCATATGGCATCCAAAATAATTTTATTGAATAAGGATACAATCACTAACCGGACAATCCTAAAAAGTGTTTTTACCTAATGGGTGATATTTCTAATGTAACACAATAGAGGATCTAGTTCAATTTCGATCAAATTACTATATGTATGTATTTCATATTCCATGCTTTTTAAGTTCAAACTTACTATCCGTTTCAAAAAAATAACAAAAAAGAACTCAAATGTTCCGCAACTTTTTTCCTCCGATTTTTATCTATTCCGGATCTCTTCACCGTAGGGTGAAGGGATTGGTAAGAAAGATGATGGATTGTATCTACTAATATCTCAAGCTACTCAAAGATGTCTAAATAAGAATTTGGATATAAGAGCCAATGAAGGTCGCCGAGAAGACCTAATTGTGACATAAAATCGTGGCGTAAGAGATCCGGACACGTGTCTATAGGTGTTCTTAAGAAAATTTTACCTGCAAGTTTACTGCATATTTAAGAATGTATTGCTAAATGCACTATTAGTCCCCATGCAAAACAAGTTAGACTGCCTTTTCCTTCTAGCCATATTAAAAGTACAGTAAGAGATGTTTGATATGATTCAAGGATGGACAAGGACCTTATAAAACTACAACCTTTGACGGCAAATAAGTATTTTCTAACCGTGGTTGATGACTCTATAAGAACGAGTCGTTATCGCTAAGTTGAAATTTGATGTTCAGGTATGCTAAAAATCGTTTCTTATTTATGTCGTACTCAATTTAATTAGTTTGTGAAAGTGATTAGAAGGATAATGGTAAAGAGTTTGTTAACTATATATGTGTACGTGGTTCAAAATTTGGGCATACATAATCTACATAAATCACAGTATATACCCCTCAAGAAACGCGTGCCGAGATAAACACGTACGCCTATTAAGTCGCCATGGCCATTAGATTTCAAGGACAAATTCTATTCGATTTTGAGTCATTGCCAGACCGAAGTCGCTATTTATCCGATAAATGGAACGCCAAGTACTATAATCAACAATACATCTCCTTTCGAGAAGTCATAGGTAAAGTTAAGCCCAACCTCAAACACCTTAGAGTGTGCCAGATGTTTATGTTTTATGCGAATATTGTGCAAGAACATGATAACCAAATGCTTCAGAGCCAAAATGAAGTCCATGGGCTACTCGCAGGTTCAAAAAGGTTATTTACTATATGATCTAGCTAACAAGTCTTTCTTTGTTAACAAGAGATGTAACATTTAGAGAAGATATTTTCTCCTTTTCAAGAAAAGTTAAGACGTTATCAATCGTTCATCGATACCAACAGTCATACGACGATAAGTTTATCTCCTATGTCAGAGACTCAACATTCAACTAATCGTAACAGAATGGTTCTCAAAATCGTAATATCCGATCCACAAGAAAGAGACTAATCAACTACCGGACCTATACAAGTCAACGTACGTTATGACCTGCTACAAGTCAACCTATACAAGCTAATCCATGCGAAGATCACATGACTACGAACCGCTTCTATAAGTAAACAGTAACGAGATATAACCCTGCACGTTAAATGTGTTGGGTGAGCAGCATTAACAATAAAATAGAAGCTTTCAAGTAACAGTCAAACATCCTTCTATTTGGATGAAGGATTTTGTCTCATTGAATATTCATAGGGATACTCCATTTGCTTTACACATATACCTTGAATATGAGAATCGTCTACATCAAGCTTACGTCATAGATTTTCTTCACTACCGAACCATCAAGTTACAATCAAGTTATTAAAGATCCGATAGGTCAAACCCAGAAAGAAGAAATTTCAGAAGACCAAAATAAGTACATTACTAACTTCCTGGGAAAAAACCAAAAAGGTTTAAAGGATTTACAAAAATCAAAACAAAGCACGAAGGAAAAGTTTAAGGCAAGGTATCCGGGTATAGCAACAAGAGGGAATTGACTACCAAGAAACTTTTCCCCGGAAGATGGACCAGAAATTTTTCATTTTAAGGCCCGGGGCAAAACACCAAAGGGGTGCTAAGCCTTCCCGAAGGAGACTTTGAACGATGAAATTTACATAAGCCCAAGGATTTTAAGCGAAGTACAAAGATGCGATTTTTTTAAACCTGTATAGGCAAGCAAGCCAAGAAATGGAATGGGAAAGGGAGGCATTATCTTCCAAAAGCTTATATTTCTTTTTTTCGTGAAAAAACCCAAAGGGAAGACAATAAAATTTGGGGATTATGTTAATCAAAGTAAAACGGTTTATTCAAG
>NC_081344.1:12787897-12797055 GCF_029784015.1 Lycium ferocissimum | reverse complement strand
TTCAAAGGGTAAAAATCTTCTCTTCTGCTGGTATCTTCTTAGCCTGTCCTGCCATTATAATTGAAAATCTTACGTTTTTGCTTTAAAATACCGCAACCGATGGGTTGAATTGTATTCCTCTGTTAATTTTTTTTTTTTTTTTGGTTAGTTGCTGAAAGTTGATGTGATTGGGGAGGTATGAATCGAATGTAAATTTTGTGAGAAGAAGGGTTAGTGGTGATTGGTGAAGGAAAAGGGGAAGACTGTGGGGTTGTTTCGAAATGTCGTGAATTATTGCTGGTAATAAAGGGTTATTAATGGATCTATTAAGGAAAACAAACGGGTATAATTGAAAGAAAAGAATTAATTAAAATGGGGTAAAGCTCAAAAAATCTAGGAAAAAGACAAATTCTAATACTGGATTTAGAGGCGTCACGCCACATCTAGTCAAGACACTTGTCAGAAACATATAGAATATATAGATATAGATGCATAGGACGTTTCTGGAGATGGAATATAATGACCTTCTTGATAAAGAGATCATTTCAGTTTAAATTCTTAAAAGAAGCTTATCATATGATATCATAGAACAGTCTTTAAAATAGTTTGGATAACATGAGATTATAAATAACTACAGAACCAAATTAAAGTTCACTTTATTAACGATACTTCTTAATCTTTGAGTCGTTCTGCTGAATCGGCCTCACTGCCCAGGCACACTTGCACTTATCCCATCAGTAAGCTTGCTTGCAATTTGATAGCATGAATGAACTTCATACATGGCAAATTTCACCTCCTCCTCGGAGAGAACCGAGATGACCCACTTATAATGCGAGAGAAATTAATGGTAGTAGTGAAGCCATGATTTTTATTAAAGAATTTTTTTTTGATAACTTTTTATTAAAGAAATTTAGATAAACACACGAAAATGTAAAGAGAATTCAACATATCACCCCTGTTGCTAATAAGTGTCACCTTAATCAAATTTTTTTTGTCCCATAATAAGTGTCCTAAAATAAGACGTAAATTGGTAGTTTTCAATTCTACCCTTAGACAATAAAGTAACATCTAAATAATGATTGGAAAAGCAACATAGTAACTTGGTATTATTGGATTTCTAATGTCAAAAGGTTTACTTCTTGTACATGCTCTAATCAAAAGGTAAAAGTAATTTATTTTTATTATATAGGGGTAATTTGGTAAACTTCACATTGCATTATTGATTTCTTAATATACGTGTTTTTGGTTAAGGTGACACTTATTATGGAACGGAGGGGGTAATAAAAACGTATAATTTTTTAACTTTTTGCATAGTGTAATTTTTCGAAGAAGGAATTTCAATTAATTCTCTTTGAATAAGGTAATTCCACTTCTAGTTAGTCAAATCCCTTGCTTGTCTCCTAATATGAGGTAAAGTTGGCAATCTCATCATGGTATCAGACGTGAGGCCGTTTGGATAATATTGGTCAAAGTTGAAAAATAAATTAAAGTTCATGTTGATCACAGAATATTTGAACCTGATTGTATTTGGACATGAATTTTATTTGAAAAGAAAAATTAAATAATATGATTAGTGAAAACCATTACGCTTCAAACTAGTTTTTCAACTTAAAAATCTCTTTCTTAAGTTGAAGCTGAAATAATACACTGAATATGTAATCTAAACCCTTACTTGCACATATTTTTTCAAATATTATTCATGAAAGATGCTACTATATATAAATATGGAGAGTAAAGATCAATCCGCAAAGACTATATCTACCACTTGGTCAAGGTTGAACCACGTATACTGGGAGAGAAATAGTGGAACTGAAATCTTATGTGTAAAGTAGTGTTGACATTCCATTTTGCCTCACATCTAGAATATAATTTTAAGTCATGAAAGATGGGAAAAGAGTCAAATTTACCCCTCTACTATGAAAATGATCAAATTTACTCCTTTGTTATCTTTCGGTTGAACATCATCGCAAATATTAACAAGTGGATCAAATGTCCCTCTTACTTAGTAAGTTTGTTTAAGGTAGATGTCCCGATCCCACGTTAACAAACGTTTTAGTGGCGAGGGACGCGTGGCATGCCACCTGACTACCCCAACCCATATACCCATCCCCTCCACTTCTTTCTTCCACTACTAGCACCCCCATTCCTTCCACCATCAGTGCCACCATGACCACCACCATTTCCATCTTCACTTGACCACAGTAAGAAAATCTAGTCTCCAGATACTTTGACACCCATTAACCAGAGAATGCTTCTCTTTTCGGGTGCTAGAATGATAGTAAAATTTACCATCTTAACTATGGCTAAAATGTTTTGAGTAGTTAACTTGATCAAAAGTGTGTAGGGATGTGTGGCATATTCAAGTAGGTAGGAAGCAGATCCAGCAATCAATATTAGCACTTATGAACTTGAACACAACTAATACCATTGTTTCTGCTTAAGCTAGCGTCAAGTTAGTAGAGAAGGAGTGTTTCGGAATTGAATATGGAAGGCGAAGAGAAATAAAGGGTATTAAGCATAGCTCTACTAATTTTGTTAAAGCTCAGTATGGAACTTAAGAACTTCTTTTTATCATTTCAAGATTGTAGAGAAAACGAAAAACAGTCTGACGAAGAAATATCAAGATAGTTAGAAGTTGCAGTTCATCAATTAAATTATTTAAACTATATTGATTAAATTCGGGTGGGGTGGCCATTCAGCAAGGGAATGGTCTGACTGAATGAAGGTGGAAATTATGAAAATGGTGGTAGTCATGGCGGCACTGATGGTGGAAGGAGTACAGGTGGTAGTCGTGAAAGAAGAAGTGGAAGGGAGGGGCAAAATGTGTTTGGGGTGGTGAGGTGGCATGCCACATGTGTCCACGTCACTAAAATATTAGTGTCATGTGGGATTAAACATCCACCTTAGACAAATTTAACGGAAGAGGGGTATATTTGATCCCCTTTGTTAACGTGAAGGGTAAATCTGATCCTTTTCACCTAGTAGAGGGGTAAATTTGACCCTTTTCCCATGAAAAATTCCACTAACACACACACCCCTCCCTCGCTTTTGGTAAATTTTCCATCATTCTCTTTCCTAATGTTTCTGAGGTTTTGTTGAGTTTATGGGTGTGGTAGCAAAAAAGCATCTGATGTTGATGCCTCACTAACTAATTGCTTGTAAAGGTTAGGTTATTAACGGGGAATTAGTCCTATGCAGTGTTTGAGCTTTTCGGAGAAAGTATTAATTTGTATTATTTATTTAATCAACTTGTAAAAGTAATCTTTTTATGCATAATATATAAATATTTTATTCTCTTATCTCTACTAAATTAACAAAAAAGATTAATGATTTCATGTATTAACTAATTGTTTGGAGATCCAACAAAGCGCGAACAGATTCACTTGTTGTATATAATGTATACCATACATGGGATGAAGCCATATAAATCAATGGTATCAAATGGGTTGGGAACGTAAATCCTCACCTTCAAATTAGTGGAAATTATACTTCATGATCTTGAGAATTGATTGTCTTGAATTTTTTACCCTCACTAGTCTCAAAGGCAATTCTTCAAATCAGAAGCTAAAAAGTGTTGTCCATAGTGCAAAACTTATTTAACTTTGAAATTTTGTCCTTGGACCAAATGAGATCACAAATTTAAGACCACCCTTCAAATTAGGCCCTAACATTACTATTTAACCTCCCTTCACATGGCTACTGCCCAACACTAGCTCCCTCTAGTATGTGTGGTTAATTCGACAATAGTGTCGAACTCGAACATTTCTTTTGGATTATTTGAATTAAGAACTATTTTAAACAAAAAAAAACAAATAACATGCTATCAAGGCTCATTGATCAGAAGCCCACACAAGGAAGCACCATTCATTTGGGCCTCTTCTATATAAGCCATTATCTCTTCTTTGTAAAGCCCCGTAATGTAGTTATTGGGCTTAGCCCAAGTATTTTCTTAAAATTCTAACGATAAATTGGTATGGTATATTAACTCGGGCTGCTGATTGCTGGCACAAAACACCTAAACTGATTGAAATTGACATGTAGTAGTCCTTTGTGCATGTTCCTAAGGATGAGAGGTCAAAGCTGGAAGTTAAAACTAGGCAGTGTATCTTCATTGGTTATGGTCAATATGAATTTGACTATCATTTCTATGATCCAATTGAGAAGAAACTTGTTAGAAGCCATGATTTTGTGTTCTCTGAAGACCAGAAAATTGAAGATTTTGACAAAGCTGAGAAAGTTGATTCTCAGAGTATTGAAAACTTAGTTGATGTTGACCCAGTTCCTGTGACTATTGCACTTGAAGAAAATCTTCAAAATAATGAAGATCAATTTGATAATGAAGATAGTGATCATGTTCGAAATGACCGCATGATATTGTTGATGCTGGAAAATGGAAGATGATGTGGTTGGCAAAGACCAAGCCATTCTTGACGATGTTCAAGAGTTCTCTCGGAAGATCTATTAGAGAGAAAGTACCTTCATCTCATTATTCTCCCAACGAGTTTGTACCTGTGGATCACGGGGGAGAACTCCGAAAAGTTTTTGATGAGGCCATGGATAGTGAAGAAAAAGAAAGGTGGTTTGATGATATACGCAAGGAGATTCAATCCTTGCATGATAATCATACATTTAATCGTTAGCTTCTCAGAGACAGAGAAAAGCTTTGAAAAAACGGGCTTTTAGGGTGAAACATGAAGATGGTAACTTGATTCACGGTATAAGGCTAGATTGGTTGTCGAGGCACTGTTAAAAGTGAGTTGATTTTGATGAAATTGTTTCTCCATTTGTGAAGATGTCATCTATTCAAGTTGTCCTAGGCTTGGCTGCCAGTCTAGATTTAGAGTGTTGCTTGATCGCCGGGATGGCGGTTTCCTCCGCATAGTTGGGAGGGGGAGAATTGTTAGGTTTTTGGGTTTTCTCTTCCTATGTGGAATTGAATTAATAAAATCCAATCCAATTTGGACCAGGCCAATTTTGCCCAAAATTTTCTCTATATATAGGATCAATTTAGGTCTTATTTTGACAACACAAGAGTGAATTTATAGCAGCCATATAGAGAGAAAAACGTGAGAGAGAAAGCAAATTTTTGTCCAGAAATTTTCTGCTACAGCAGTCCGCTTTAAATTGCGTTTTCTGATTCGTTAACCGTTGGATCGTGCGGAAATTTTATCTGGGGGTTCTCAACATCTGGTTCTTCGATTTCAACGGTGGAGATCGGATTTTGTGATCTGTAACTCCAGTTTTAGAGTACGAACAGTAGCTCATTTTTGGGGGTAATTTCTCTCCTTTCTTCACTAGTGTTGGTGCTATTTTTATGTATTGTTGCTCCGTACTTGGCTTTGTTGTTGTAGCCATTTGGAGAACATTGTTGTAACTCTTGTTGATTATAGCGAGCTTTTGTGAGCCGGACGTCCGTGGATGTTTCTCTTCGCCTTGAAGGGGTTTTACCCCGTACAAATTTGGTATCTCTTACATTCGATTTATTTTTGATTGCTTTGCTATTTTATTGTTGGTATAGCTGCTGCCTGGATTTCCGTTTGTGCTAGTGTTTATTGTCTTCTCTGGGTTCAAATAGTGTGGGAAGTTTCGACTTGGGTATTTTTTCCGCTGTTACCTCGTTGTGCAATTCGGTTATTGCTTATTTCTTCCCAACAATATGCCCCAAATATCAATAAATTGCCCCTTTGGGCATCAACACGATAAAATATATGGCAATGAGATAAGTCTAGTCACCAGAGACAATAATGAATCAATTACGATACTAAAAAGAATAAATTTCTATCCATTAGCAAGCTAAACAAAGTTACTTACTCGCCTTACGGAAATAAACATGATATTTATCAAACTTTGAAATTTTAGGAAGTAGTCATACCTGTAGATGTGAACAAGTGGGGGTATCGAATTTTTATATCTTCCGCAGCCTCCCAAGTAGCCTCTTCGACATCATGATTACGCCACAAAACTTTAACCGAAGCTATATCTTTGGCTCTCAATCTACGGACTTGCCTATCAAGAATCTCAACTGGTTGTTCCTCATAAGTCAAGCCATCATTTATTTCTACTACTTCCGGAGAGATGATGTGAGCAGGGTCGGGCTTGTACCCACGTAGCATTGATACATGAAAAACAAGATGAATCGCATTCATCGATGCAGGTAACTCTAGCTCGTAGGCTACTTCACCCATCTTCTTCAAGACTCGATACGGGCCAATGAATCTAGGACTTAGCTTTCCTTTCTTCCCGAATCTCATAACACCCTTCATCGGTGACACCTTCAAGAATACTTGATCACCCTCTTTGAATTCCAAGGCACGTCGTCGTACATCAGTGTAACATTTTTGTCGGCTACGGCGGTCTTCGGGCCGCTTGTATCAGACGTTACCTTCTTTAAGGCATCATGCGCCAAGATCGGGACCAAGTAGTCTTAGCTCCGTCGACTCAAACCACCCGATAGGCGATCTACAACGTCTCAGCCATGAGGAAGCATAAGGAGCCATTTGGATACTTGCTTGATAGTTATTATTGTAGGCAAATTCAATAAGAGGCAAGTGCTCGTCCCAATTTCCGCCAAAATCAATGACGCATGCTCTTAACATATCCTCGAGCGTCTGAATAGTCCTCCCAGCCTGTCCATCAGTTTGAGGGTGGAAAGCAATACTCAAGTTGACACGAGTGCCCAACTTTTCTTGAAAGGACTGCCAAAGTGAGTGGTGAACTGTACCACTCTGTCAGATATGATGGAAACTGGAATTCCGAAAGTCTGACAATTTCTTTCAAGTACAACTTGGCATATTGTGGCGCTGTGTCAGCCGTCTTCACTGGCAAAAATGTGACGACTTTGTAAGTCGGTCTACAATCACCCAAATGGAGTCATGCTTTAGACGGGTGCGAGGTAAGCCAACTACAAAATCCATATTAATCATTTCCCACTTCCATAGCGGAATTTCAATATTCTGAGCCAATCCACCGGGTCTTTGATGTTCAGCTTTCACTTGTTGACAATTTAAACATCTCAACAGAAAGTTAGAAACACTCTCTTTCATATTGTTCCACCAATAAATCTGTCGCAAGTCTTTGTACATCTTCGTGGACCCTCGATGTACAGAATACCTCGAAGTGTGTGCCTCTGTCATAATCTCATTGCGAAGCCCATCAACATTGGGTACACACAAACGACCATTCATTTTTAGTACCCTATCATCATCAAGAGTAAAAGTAAGAATATTCTTGGACTGCACACCATTCCGGATGTTCACCATATTCGGATCCTCAAATTGCTTAGCCTTGACACGCTCAATAAGAGAGGAACGTGCTAAAGCATAAGCTGTAAGATTTGCATCATCTGTTTCATCGAGTCTAATTCCTTGGTCTTCCACCCCTTGAATCTCTTGAGCTATCGTTAAGTGTGCCAAAGTACCTACCGACCTCCAGCTCAATGCATCGGCCACTACATTTGCTTTCCCCGGGTGGTAAAGAATGCTCAAATCATAATCTTTCAATAACTCTAACCATCTTCTTTGCCTCAAATTTAATTCCCTTTGCTTGAAAATGTAATGCAAGATTTTATGATCAGTATACACTTCACAACGCTCACCATACAAATAATGACGCCAAATCTTCAAGGCAAACACCACGGCGGCAAGCTCTAAGTCATGGGTCGGATAATTCTTTTCGTGAATCTTTAACTGTCTAGAAGCATAAGCAATAACTTTACCATTCTGCATCAAGACACAACCCAACCCAACTCTAGAAGCATCGCAGTAAACCACAAAGTCAGCTGAACCTGTCGGTAAGTCAATACGGTTGCTGTGGTCAATCTAGCCTTCAACTCTTGGAAACTTTTCTCACAAGCATCGGACCACTGAAACTTGGTCATCTTTTGAGTCAGCTTAGTCAATGGCGATGCAATAGTAGAGAACCCCTCAACGAATCTCCGATAATAACCAGCCAAACCCAAGAAACTTCGAATTTCTGTCGGCGTCGTCGGCCTTAGCCAATTTTTTACAGCTTCGATCTTCGCTGGATCAACTTTAATACCCTCACTTGAAACCACGTGCCCTAAAAATGCAACCGACTGTAGCCAAAATTCACATTTGGAAAATTTTGCATAAAGCTTATTTTCCTTAAGTGTCTATTTTCCTTAAGTGTCGCAAGAGAGTTGCTCTCGAATGATTGGCGTTCTCTCTTGACTTCGTGAATACACTAAGATATCATCGATAAAAACAATCACGAATGTGTCAAGGAAAGGCTTGAAAACCCGATTCATTAAATCCATAAAGGCCGCAGGAGCATTTGTCAACCCAAAGGATATCACTAAGAACTCAAAAGTGCCCGTAGGGAGTCTAAAGAACGTTTTTGGAATGCTTAGTTCTCTTTAATTTTAGGCATGATAACCAGGACCGCAAATCAATCTTTGAAAAGTACCGAGCACCTATATTTGGTCGAATAAATCATCTATCCGTGAACTTACACCGAGCGAACCATTATGACATAATAAGTAACCCCAACTCATATTCACCTAACTCAAATAATTAACTTAATAACAATATGAGACAAAATAAAATAACTCCCTTCACGATCAAAGTACATCAAAATGTAAAGTAAACATAATTAGAAATGTCATTCGCTATGCCATATGAGTACCCACTGCCCAAAATGATACAAAGTCTCTATGGAGCCTCTATGACGGTATGAATGAAATAATAAAGTTACGGGGTCATCCCGTACTATACAAAAGTATACAACCGAAATAGATGATCCACGATTGCAAAAGTGGGCCCACCAAAAGTAGAAAGCTACAGGAACTCTAACTAGCACGTTGATTGTCCTGCACCTGACCGCCTGCTAAACCTGACATCATTTAAAACAAACGATGCCTAAGTATTGGAATACTCAGATATGCGTCATAGCAGCAACTCGTGGTGTGGTAAGAGTTAGGGAATATAAATGAAGGAAATAACAAGTGCATGAAAGACAAATCAAATAAACAATATAATTCACTAGAGTATGTAATGAAACGCCAGTTACTTTATAACATATTTAGGATTTTTAAAACATCTCAAGTGTCGTAGGTTATCCATATTTCAAGTCTCGAAAATCATATATGATGTATACACTGGGGTGCCTCCGCGAGGCCGACGTACTTCCCCCCGATAGGCGAACACCCAGGAAACCCCCGG
>NC_081344.1:12769128-12787797 GCF_029784015.1 Lycium ferocissimum | reverse complement strand
AAAGAAGTTAGGGCAAGAGCGGAAGAGAACGTTGCAAAGGAGATTCGTAGTCGAAGGAAGCGTCGGGAAGCATCCAACTCACAAGGGATGTGAAGGGCTTGAATACGAGGATACGTATCCATCCCGATATTGAGTTTTCAGCTGGATATAAGGTGCCAAAATTTGATATGTTCGATGGAAAAGGAAATCCTCGGGCTCGTTTGAGGTGCGTCTTGTGATAAGGCTTGTTGGAGTAGGGAAAGATCAACCATCGGGATGAAACCGTTTAAAAGCTTGACGGAGAAGCACTTGATTGGTACACATGCCAAGATCGCAAAAATGGCATAGTTGGGGAGAGATGGCGCGAAAATTCATGGATAGGTTCGGGTTTAACAACGAGGCCTCCCGGACATTCTTTGATGAAGTTAGAAAGGAAGTCAACGGAAGCTTTCGGAAAGTATGCCATGCGGTGGAGAGCGAGAAGCAGACAAAGGTCCGCCCCCGATGGCGAAGAAGTGAGATGACGACGCTTTTTGTACAATCTCTAAAAGATGCGACATACTACGAAAAGGTGATAAGTGTCATCGGGCAAAAGTTTTCGAAGTTATCGGGGTGGGAGATTTCATAGAAGAAGGTATCAAGACAGGAAGAATCACAAATTTGGCGACACACAAGCAACAAGTAAGGCAATTCAATCGAGATTCAATTGGGAGCGGCTTAAGAAGAAGAAGGACGGAGTGTCGCAGTGTCGTGACCATCCGGGAACATAGACCAAACCGGATGTTAATCTACCAATACCTTTCATTCCGGCCCGCATATTACGACCAATACACCCAAACCCCCTCCGGTCTGTGACCACCTCCACCCGCTGCCTGCCCCCTGTTTACCACGCCCGGCAACATATTGTCCACCTCGAGCACCCCCCCTATCAAAGCCCATCACGATACCAACCAACCAATTTCCGCCTCGACCCCAATACCAACCACAAAACCATTCTGCAAAATACACTGCCTCCTAAACTTTGAAAGAAAACCCACTAAAAACTTATACACCATTAGCCGAACCCTTAGCCTAATTATATGAAAGATTGAGGAACGCGCAGATACTCCAACCGATTCGAGGAAGAGTTCTAACCCCTTCACGGATGGTATGATGGGACTAAACATTGTGCGTATCACTCAGGGAGTTGCCGGACATGATGCGAAAATTGTCTTACTCTTAAAGATAAAATTGAGGCGTTGATCAAAGAAGGAATCATCCGGCTCAAAGGGCTCCCAGAATATAAACGACAACCTCTTGCCCAATCATGGTGATGCAAATGTGAACATGATCGCCATCGACGAAGATCGTAACTGGAAGGAACTATTGTTCCGGTCGAAAAAAAAGATTGAATCATCGGCCTTTATCGCTCCGTAATTACGGTTCAAGTGAGGGCGCCGATTGAAGTGGAAGTACTCGATCCCGGAGCCTAAAGATCACGGCCTTAGTTGCTCGGGCACGCACCTTTCTTTCAACCCCAAGCTTCGGTTCTCGGAATTACTCGGCTGATGAAAGGAACAAAGGAAAGGCAAAGGTAGTTGTAGAAACCGTTGTTGCGGGATGACAAGATGCGGGCGGTGTTATGCGTAGAAGAGGTAACGCGAGGAGCAGGAAGTAAGAAAACAACCAAAAGAAAAAAGTGACGGAAAGGTAGTGAAGTAGAGGAATGCAGAGGAAGATGCCACCTACGGAATATTCGTGTAGAACAACTAAAGAAAACACTGCCCAAATCTCTTTATTGTCATTGTTGATGAGTTCTCAAACCCATAGGAACGCTTTAGTGAAGAGTCGGCGGAAAGCTTATGTTCAGTGTTGAGACCTCTAGCGAGAAATTTTCAGCCATGGTTGGAGAAATTCTCGAAGCCCACAAAGTCTCTTTTCATGCCGACGAGTTGCCACACGAAGGTTTGGGGCACAACAAGGCATTGAATATCACGATTAAATGCAGAGATAAATTCATTTCTAAAGTGTTGATTGATGGGGGTTCAGCTGTTAACATATGTCCTATCATTACTCTCCGAGCTTTAGGGATTGATATCGAAAAACTTCGTGATAGTCACGTGAGAGTCAAAGGTTTTGATGGAGCTCAAAGGGGTGTCGTAGGGGAAATTGACTTGATATTGGAGATTGGACCCGTGGAGTTTACGGTCGAATTCCAGGTGATGGACATATCCGCTAGCTACAACTTGCTGATAGGAAGGCCTTGGATCCATATGGCTGGTGCAGTCCCTTCTACCTTGCACCAAAATTTGAAATTTGTCTGGAATCATCAAGAAGTTGTGATCCATGGAGAGGGAAACAATTCAATTTATCCCAAAAATTCAATTCCTGTTATTGAAAGTGTAGAAAGGCTAGATGGATCTGTTTTCCATATTAAGGAGACCATGTGCACTACTCGAGCTGAAAGGGTAAAGTTGCCACGCGTGCTTATGATGGTGGCTTGGGAGATGTTGAAGAATGGTTTTAAGCCTGGTCGGGGTCTTGGAGTGAACTTGAATGGAATAGTAGAACCAATTCAATTGCCCGCCGGAAGGATACTTTTGGTCTTGGATACGAGCCCACTCTTGAAGAAATTTCAGCTAGTCTCGGAAGGAAAGGTGATATTTCCTTGCCAAAACTTGTCCCTCTCTGAATCGGTCATTTTTCAAAGCGTCGTCACCCAGTACCGGAGGAAGGCTGCTGAAGACAACCTCGTGTAAGGTCTCGAATCTATTCATTGCTTGGGGAAGAAGGCCGAATGCAATGTGATTAAGGACGATTGCCACGAAACTCCGAGTATCTGGGACGCCGAGCCTGGAGATGCTTTAAACAATTGGACTTGTACCCCACCCCCGGTTCTCCGAGAGTCTTGGTAGATGATTTGTATTAGTATTTGATGAAAACAACGCGATTCAAATTTGAGGCTGAATCGTGTTTATGCTTTTGTTGTGTTTTGCCTCCACTTTTTGAAAGCTTAAATGCCAAATTCAAACTATATTTTTCTATTTTAATTTCGTCTCATTGACACCCAATTTTATCCCTCCTTTATTCTAATATATTTCCTTACGCTTCTAAAATTATTAACGAACTAAATACTTTGTTTTCACTACTATTTTTATTTTCTACTACTTTCTATATCGTTACTTTCAATATTATTAGCGTTACTTTATCACAAACTTTAAATGGTTCGTCATCGTTTCACTTTTTTAATTTTGTACTCGTTAAATTAATTTTACTTTATTAAGTCATTTATTTTCTATATACTAATTATTAATCGTCTTCACATAGTATATATTGTACTAGTTATTAAATTAGAAGCCTAATGGAATTTATATGAAGGAGGAATTTCGACCAATTAATGGGCCAAACAACAAACACAATATGCTCGGCCACTTGATCGGACCCAAATAGTCCATATTTCAAACCTTGCCCGACTAGCCCATTATCCCTTTCAACAGATCAGCCCCAACAACTCAAAACTTTCAGCCCACCACAACCAATTCGGTACCTGGTCCACTATATTTCTACCCGACCCGGCCCAGTATCTCAATTAAATCCCTAAAATCCAAACAAAAGACAGCCGACCGTGTCATCTTCTTCACCTCTGTTCTCTCTGACCTCTGCTCAGCCGCACTCCCTCCTCTCTCCCTTCTCTCTCCCACCACCATTTCGGGTTACAATTCTCTTCCCTCCCTTTCTTCCGCCATTTTTAGCAAAAAACCTCAGCCCTATTTAACCGATCACAGACCTGTTCACACCATCTCTACACTAGAATTATCGCGATGCCTGTTTTATCTGTGTTTGCTCTGTAGTTGACAGAGAAAGGGTTTCCCATTTTCGCTTCAAGATGCAATAGATCTTCAAAAACAGAATGGTCGAACCCTTTTCGGAAAATACCAAAGTTGAATCACGTGAAGATCGACTAGGTTTTCAACGGATCGATTTCGATTCGTTTTGAAAACCTAGACCATAAAATCCCGCCCAAATCGTGAATTCAAAAAACCCAAAACCCTAGTCACTTCACATATAAATACGCCTCTAAATGCTCAGCCGAAGGGGACTGATTTTTTGGGGGGGACAACTAACTTTACCACATTCAACATTTCGATATTTTCGACTGTTGCTCTAATCTTAGGTTTATCCAAATTCGGTTCTGTTTCGGATTTTTTTTTCGACTAGTGTTTGGAGATTATTCGAAAATCAAGCCAAACTTCCTTTTTTTAAAAAAGAGTATTCGGTTCTATCGAAATTTTCGATTCGAGAGACTTTTTTTCGAGTTCGAGTTCATCGTGTTCGAGTGTATATCGGGGACTCCAAACCCCACTTCACTGCACCCGAAGAAGGTCAGTAATCTTCCTCCCTTTTCAGTATTAAATATTTATCTATGTGCTAATTATATGCTTAGCTTTAGTTATCTACTAATCAGATGTTTAGTTTTGGTGGATTACGTTCATCTGTTTATTATGTGCCTAGTTTCAGCATGATTAGAGGTTATTAAGTTTCAGTTCATGACTGGTTTATTACTTTGTTCTAGTTTGATTAGGTAGGCTTTAGTGTAGCCATGATGTTGTTAGTATCCTTTAAATGGATATGTTAACTTTGTTCACATCATGCTCCTTTATTGGGATGAACTTAATCATGTTTGAAGAGTATTTGTGTCCTGTCTATGCATTTATTATTAGCCTACAGCATGCCCAGTCCTGACTTGTATTGAATCACTATATGCTAAGCTTGGATGGATGTTTAACTCTGAAAACATGATTAGATATGACAGTAAATGTGGTAGTTCCCTGTTACTTTTGTCCATAGTATCCATGTTAGAGCCTGATATGTCACTTGGTTCTGTTAAATGACATTTAGTTTGTTGTTTGAATTTGAACCTGCCTATTCTATTTTGGCTCCTGCATAGCTGTAAGTTGGTTATCAATATGCTTAGTTGATTGTGTGTATAATGGAGTATCATCCCCTTCTAGTTGGTAGAGTCTCATGCCTCTAATACATCTACATGATCTGCATACAAGTTGTTTAAGGTTTAGCATGCCTCTGTGTTGGTTCAAGTGTGCCTGATTCTCTTTTAGTTATAAAAAGGGGAACAAATCCTCTAAAAATGACGTGTTGTTTCTTAAAAATTGCATACTTATGCTAAGTAAACCTCTGAAAACTGTAACCTATTTCTGAGTGACTAATCCTGCCTTAGTAGATTATGTGTTCAGTATAGTGCTTAAACCTTGCTTTGACTGACTATCTAATTAGTTCAGAATGCATAGTTTGTTTTGGCATGTCAAGGTTCTGCTCTTGTCCACTATTTACATGGTGTTTCACTTTGTTTCGGCCATTGCTTTCTTTTTATTTAAAGTTTAGGTCTTATAAATCCCCACTTTACTAACCCCCCTCTTTTCCTTCATTTTTATGCATGACTATCACACGAGTCCGAGGGACTTGTCACCTCCTGTGTTTAGTGTAGGGCTAAAAGCCTAACAAAATCTTCCTCTCGTGTCCGATCAGCCCGCAGCAACAAAATTAAAAAAAAAAAAAAGGGAACTTTCTGGGCCAAAGCCCAAAAGCCAACAGTGGTGCAGCAGCAGTTCTACAAATGGGCTGAGCCCATTAATTATATTTTCCTCCCCTCTTTTATTTTACTTTGTGTGTTTAACTTGTATTATGCAACTAACATTTTACTTTGTTTTGGGTTTCTTAGCTAGAATGAACCTTAATAGAACTAGTGGCTTAGTTTTAGTATAATGGATAGTTAGTCTAAAGGCAACCAAGAATTAATTCCATAAAGTCTCATTTTCTTCTTTTTTAAAGTTATTTATAATACTCCTAATATTTATCTTTTAGAAGAATTGACTTTTTTAAATAGCGTAGAATATATCTTTAGGTTAAAAGAATCATGATTCGCTCTTGCTATCTTAGGAATTTAAAGCTACTAATACATGAGTATGAACTATCTTATAAACAAATTTTTCAAAGTTATTCGATTATACATATTTTTAGCCAAAACCTAGTTGGGCAGAAAAAAGAAAAAAAAACTCATGTCTTTTTGTCTCATATTTATAAAAGAAACTCATGTCCTTTGACTCATATTTATGAAGCTAGATTTTGCTTGCATTATTAACACAATTTATCCAAAGTTCAGATTCGCTAAATCTATTGCCTATATGGAAACCATTACGTTGTCAAATTCACTTTCAGTAATACTCAAAGTCTTCTTTCATATAAATTGTTATATTCTACAAATCTTATTTTTAATAGCATTATTGCATTTTTCTTTATAAACTTTAGCAATAATTATAAGCTATTTCCCAAAACATTCAAAATATTATATTTACATCTTAGCCTAACTAATCATAAGTCCGGTCGGTTAACCATTGTTAATGGGTCTTAAAGGGTGCCTGATACCTTCCCTTTAGAATAATTGAACCCGTACCTAGAATCATTTGGTTTCGTAGATTTTAAATAAAATTAACTTTAGATAATTACTTTAATTAACTTTAGGTGCCCTAATTCACCGTAATTAATTAGGTGGCGACTCTTAACTTTAAATAACCCCGGAATTACCGAAATGTTGTAAACCATTTTGACCTCGGTCGAAATGGGGTATAACATCGTCTTCATTTAATTAATTTCTCTATTCTGTTTCAGCATTCAAACTAGTAAATCCTGCCGATCTTGTGAATTTGACACGTAATGAAATAAGCGAACCAATCCTAAGTGAGTCGAACAAGATTAGAAGAATATGAAGAGGACACAACGCAACCTGAAGAGTTAACTAA
Source organism: Lycium ferocissimum (assembly GCF_029784015.1). Classification (NCBI taxonomy): domain Eukaryota; kingdom Viridiplantae; phylum Streptophyta; class Magnoliopsida; order Solanales; family Solanaceae; genus Lycium; species Lycium ferocissimum. Next base: position 12,781,024 of record NC_081344.1, on the reverse strand, counting down.
AGATTTTGAACATTTTGAGAATAAGCCAAAACCAAATTTGGATGAAACGGAGACCATAAACTTGGGAGATTCAGAAACAGTGAGGGAAACAAGAATTAGTGTCCATTTAACTCCATCACAAAAGGAAGAATTGATCAACCTTTTGAGACAATATATAGACGTGTTCGCTTGGTCTTACGATGATATGCCGGGTCTAAGCACGGACATCGTTTCACATAAGTTGCCTATTGATCCATCTTGTCCTCCGGTGAAACAAAAGAAAAGGAATATTAAACCGGATTTGAGTTTAAAAGTCAAGGAAGAAGTCTCCAAGCAATTTGATGCAAAGGTCATCATTCAGCCGCAAGGTATCTCCCTGGCTAGCCAATATCGTGCTCCGTACCAAAGAAAGATGGCAAAGTCAGAGTGTGTGTGGACTATCGGGATCTCAACAGGGCCAGCCCGAAGGATGACTTTCCCCTTCCAAATATTCATATACTCATTGATAAGCGTAACGAAGCATGGTTGCCGATCGTTCGTCGATTGCTTCGCAGGATACCACCAAATTCGATGGATGAAGAAGATGCTGAGAAAATGGCATTCGTCACACCTTGGGGAGTATAATATTATCGAGTAATGCCTTTTGGACTCAATAATGCAGGTGCCACCTATATATGAGAGCCATGACTACTATTTTTCATGACATGATCCACAAGGAGATTGAAGTCTATGTAGATGATATCATCATCAAGTCACGAAAGAGTTCGGATCACGACGGATTTGAAGAAGTTCTTTAACGGGTTGAGGCGGTACAATTTGAAATTAAATCCCGCAAAGTGTGCATTTGGTGTTCTTTCTTTGGGAAGGCCGTTAGGTTTTATTGTGAGCGGGAGGGGCATAGAATTGGATCCTTCGAAGATAAAGGCTATTCGAGAGTTGCACACTTTGAAAGAGTCGAAAGGACGTGATGAGTTTCCTCGGTCGACTCAACTATATTAGCCGATTCATAGCACAATCGACAGTAATATATGAGCCGATAAATCAAGCTATTGAGGAAGGATGCTGCTACCAAATGGACGGAAGATTGCCAACGAGCTTTTGATAAAATCAAGGAGTATTTGTCTAATCCTTTGTTTTTGGTGCCTCCGAGTGGAAGACCTTTGTTATTATATTTGTACGTGTCGCAAATGCATTTGGATGCGTCTTTGGGACAACATGACGAAACGAGAAGAAGGAGCAAGCAATATACTATTTGAGCAAGAAGTTCACGCCTTATGAGGCCCGATATACTTTGTTGGAACGCACCGCCGTTCTTTGACTTGGGCCGTGCACAAAAGTTGAGACATTACCTGTCCGCATATACTACTTATCTCATCTCGAGGATGGATCCACTCAAGTATATCTTTCGAAGCCCAAACCTCTTGGGAAATTAGCCAAATGGCAAATTTTGCTAAGTGAGTTCGATATTGTATATGTTACCCAAAAGGCTATCAAAGGGCGGGCGATAGCGATCATGCTTCTTTGAACATCCCGTAGATGAAGAATAGATGCCTCTTAAAACTTATTTCCCCGATGAAGAGGTATTGTTTGTCAGAGAAGATATCTCAGAGGAATATCTAGGGTGGAGAATGTTCTTTGATGGGGGCTGCAAACTCCAAAGGAGTTGGCATTGAAACGATCTTAGTTTCGAAGACCAAGACGTTATCCAATTTCGACAAAGCTCGGGTTTCCGTGCACCAACAATATGGCAGAATATGAGGCTTGTATTCTTGGACTCAGAATGGCCGTTGATATGAACATACAAGAATTATTGGTTATAGGTGATTCTGACTTATTGGTTCATCAAGTACAAGGCGAGTGGACCACTAAGAACGTGAAGATACTTCCGTACCTGCATTGTGTGAAAGATTTGTGTAAGAGATTTATCAAGGTGGAATTCAAGCATGTCCCCGAGGGCTCAAAATGAGTTCGGCGATGCTTTGGCGACCTTGTCCTCTATGATTCACAGATCCCAGGACAAGAATTACATAGATCCTATCAAGGTGAATGTGCAAGATCGGCAAGCCTATTGTTTCCATGTAGATGAAGAACACGATGGAGAACCTTGGTACTATGAAATTAAGAAGTATCTTAAGGCGGAGACTATCCGAAGGCATAACCGGTGTTCAGAAGAGAGCACTTCGAAGATTAGCAAATCACTTTTTCCTAAATGGAGAAATCCTTTATAGGAGGACTCCAGATTTAGGATTGCTAAGGTGTGTTGATGCCAAAGAAGCGGTCAATTGATTGAAGAAGTGCATGGCGGTACATGTGGACCTCATATGAATGGTTTTACTGCGGCTAAGAAAATTCTACGAGCCGGCTATTTACGGATGACTATGGAAACGGTCGTATTCGTTTTGTGCAAAAGTGTCACCAATGTCGATTCATGGTGATTTTATTCGCGTCCCACCAAATGAATTAAATGTGACGAGTTCTCCTTGGCCATTTGCAGCTTGGGGCATGGATGTTATTGGTCCTATCGAGCCGGCCGCATCAAATGGACATAGATTCATTTTGGTAGCCATCGATTATTTCACAAAATGGGTAGAAGCATCTTCATACAAGTCAGTGACGAAGAAGGTAGTGGTAGACTTTGTTCGCAATAACATCATTTGTCGATTCGAAATCCCTGAGTCAATTATAATAGATAAAGGAGCTAATCTTAATAGTGGTTTGATGCGGGAGATATGCGAAACATTTAAGATTACTCATCGCAATTCCACCCCATACCGACCTCAGATGAATGGAGCAGTTGAAGCAGCCAACAAAAACATCAAGAGAATATTGCGGAAGATGATTGATAATTACCGACATTGGCATGAAAAACTGCCATTGGCCCTTCTCGGTTATCGCACCACTGTTAGGACTTCAACTGGGGCAACGCCTTATCTTTTGGTCTATGGAACAGAAGCTGTGTTACCTGCAGAAGTAGAGATACCATCTTTGAGGATTATCCAAGAAGCTGAGTTGAGTGATGCCAAATGGATACAAAATCGGTATGAACAATTGATGCTCATTGATGAAAAGAGGATGAATGCAGTTTGTCATGGACAACTTTACCAGAACAGAATGGCCAAAGCTTTCAACAAGAAGGTAAGACCGAGACAATTCAAACCGGGGCAATTGGTGTTGTATTCCCACACCAAAATGAAGCTAAGGGAAAATTTGCACCTAACTGGCAAGGGCCTTACATGGTTCACCGAGTATTAACTGGAGGAGCACTAATTTTAGCAGAAATGGATGGCGAAGTGTGGCCAAAAGCTATCAATGCAGATGCCGTCAAGAGATACTACGTCTAGGAGCTTTTCATTTATTTTATATGTAATGTTTTGTAATGTCTTTCTATGTAATGAAAACTACATTCCCTCGGCGGGATACGTAGGAAACCCACATCGGGTTTGGTCTCTTTAAGATAGAAATTTCTAAAATTTTCATTTGCTTGTAATATGAACTACGCCTGACCTGATTCCCGTGGTGGGATACGTAGGCGGCCTACATAGGCTTCGGTCACATTATTAGAAAATTTTAATTTTATTTTTGCATGTCTTGAACTACGCTTTGGCGGTCACATTATTAGAAAATTTCAATTTTATTTTTGCTTGTATTCCTTGACAAGGGGATACGTAGGCAGCCTATATAAGGCTCGGTCTCGTCGTGTTAAAAAATTCAATATCCTCCTACGCCAGAAACTGGGACAATTTTTAAGGGCATCATTGCAAGAAGACATTGAGAGATAAGGTCAATTGAACCGTCAGACAGACGAAAAGACTTTGGAGAAAGGACGTTCGCTTTGTTTCACAACGTGTCACGGTTCAAAGTTCGGCAGAAATTATTTATCACTATATACATATTTACCATAAATTTATGCATATTTCCTTTTATAATAATATGATTTTCTTTATCAAATGGTTTTATTAGTTGGCCAAGACTTAGAAATAGGCGAAGGTTACAAGTCCATACAAAGCTGGAAGCACGAAGCATCAAGAGCTGGATCTTCAAAGTCAACACGAGTCAACCTCCCCCCCAAAACTTACAAATTTTCTTTGAGTGCAGGTTTGCAGAGTTGCGAAAGGTGAAAATCTATAGTGTTTACAGCCTTGCAAGAACTATGCGTCGAACGGTTTGAGTTTTCTTATAATATTTAGGAGGAATTATGCCCCTCAATTGCTAACAACTCTCGAATTTTACGATGAATTAGTGATTAAGTTTTACAAAGATTTTCAAATGTATCGATGCACAAATATTTTTTGCTACTTTGCATAAATGCTTTCAAATACACTGCACATGCATCGCGCCATTACTTTCAAACGCTACTCGCATGGATGCTTTCAAATGCACCGCACACGCACTGTACAAATGCTTTCATTTGCTCCGCATAAATGCTTTCAAATGCACTGCACACGCACTGCACCAATGCTTACATTTGCTCCGCACAAATGCCTTTAAATGCACTGCACATGCACACTGCACACGCACTGCATAAATGCTTTCATTTGCTCCGCACAAATGCTCTCAAATGCACTGCATTACTGCTTTCAAATGCACTACTTGCTTTCAAATGCCTTACAGGCTTGCTTTATGAAACATTGCACACGCACTGCATAAATATTTTCAACTGCTTCGCGTAAATGCTTTCAAACGCGCATGCACCGCACAAATGCTTTAAAATTCACTGCATAAATGCTTTACATCATGAGTCATGCTGGTTTGAAAACCTCATTTTCATCAATCATTGGGTTTTAAAGAAAACCTCATTATGCCGGCTTAGAAAGCCTCATTTTCATAGATCATTTGGCTTAAATAGCCTCATCTTCTGGTTTAGGGCCTCATTTTCATTACTCATCGCCAAAGGCATCATTCTCATGAATCATCGGCCTAAGACCTCATTTGCGTTTAGCTTTAGCTAAGGCTATTTTACGCCGCTTTACTTTTGATATTTATTTACTAACTATTTATCTAGTTTAAGTTTCGCAGGAGCTTTAGCGCAACGTGAAACTATTTCTTCGGCAGTGAACTGGGGAAATTTGTTGGGAAGGGTAGTCCGACTTCCCAACAACGGTCAAGGGTCTACCTCGAACACTCGTCTCTACCCCTCCAAATATTCCGTTCCCATCCATAACCCGATCATCGAATTCGCACGGGATCATAGTCATAATACCCAGTGTCACCATAATTCGACACTGGGATAATATTTTTCAAAGATTCGTACCAATCGTGACCTGTTATTCGTAGGTGTCGTAGTCATCCTAGAACTACACACGGCCTGATTCTCGTGCAACCCGAGATATGTAAGCAACTCGGAGACCGAGGTTCGGCCGCAATTCTTTCAAATTTCCTTTATCCTTATAGTTTCCCGAATTCTTCTAGTCGGGACAAAACAGGCTACTAAGTCAACGTCTTTGTCCGAAAATTCTTTCATCATTACCGGTCAAAGAGGGACAAGTTTTTGACACCCGATTTTGTCCCGCTCTTTCCCAAAATATTTATTTGCAAATAGTTATGCATACTTTACCATAATTATTTGCTTTCTATTATTATTATTTCTATTTTTATTATTATTAATATTGTTATTATTAATATTATATTTATTATTATTATCATTATTGTTATTATTATTGTTATTTTCGCTGCGAGCACTTAATATTATAGTTATTAATATTATTATAATCGCCATCTTATTATTATTATTACTATTATTATCATTAATATTATTTATTATTGTTATTATTGTTATTATTTATTATTATTATTTTTCATCGTACTGCGAGCATCCAATTTTATAATCGCGATGGTCGTTTTTAACATTTCTATTTACTGTCTTATGTAAAACGCATCGCACTTATTTTATACAGTTAAACAATAGCATTTATTTACCTTTAAACTTTATCGCGCAACTATTATGATATCGTATAGTTTTCACCGCCATGTGACTACTGGTAATTATACTTTGCATTGCATAATTTATTCACTTAAGCATATATTAATGTATGATTTATTAAAAGTTGTTAAATCACTTTCAAAAGGCCAGCCCATTTTTTTTAGGGCCCCAACACGGACCCATTACCAGCCCAACAATACACGGTTGGCCCCTTTTCCGTTTTTTCTAAAAACAAAAAAAAAAGGGCAGAAAACCTAATCCCTCATTTTCCTCAGCCGCAGCCCTCTCTTTTCTTGATCCCCATTTCCACTTTCAGCAAAGCTTCAGCCCTTCTTTTCCATACGCAGAGTTGTTCCTCCATTCTCATGTATTTTTTCTTGCTTTAAACAGAAGCCTCTGTCACGAACGCAAAGAAACAAAAAATGCACTTCAAATTTCTGAGAGAAAATCAATCGGCAGAAGATCGGGTTTGACCTCCAACGACTATTGATTCTCGTTTTGGAGCCAAAAAATTTGAAATCCGAAAACCCTACTTGCGTCCTATAAATATGAGCATTTTAGAGTCCAAAAGGGGGAGTTTTTTTTTTTTTGTTCCGCCTCCTCTTCCCTTTCAATCTTAAAAGACTCTATTAGCTTAATCTTCGAATACCAGCTTCAAAAATCATCTTCGTCCTTCAGATCTCTGTCCACTTTCAGCTGTGGAGGAGAATCGTTTGGTTTTAACCGCGTCACTTTGTTCTTGAGCGAGTTTGGATCGCGTCGGATCACAGACCCCTGCCCCAGTTCGCTGCACTCGAAAGAGGTAAATAATCCTTCTTTGGTTAATTTAATTTCAGTTTTGGTAGTTTAATAGTACTTGTGTGTTCATGCATGTTTTTTTTTGATTGATTTAGTTGATTTGTTTTCAGTTTAGTAGCTCAACAGCATCTGTGTAGATTTATGTTTAGTTAAGCTTCAGTTAACAGTGTTTATATGGTCGTGTCTAAGTTTGTTTGTTTCCTGTCCATCCTAAGTTTGATGGTCAGAATGTTATCGTTAGTTTTTCTAGTGTCACGTTTTCTTCAATGCTGGCGATACTAATTCTTCTTCCTTTAGGTGTTTAGTTTCTGTTTTGTCTTGGTTTGTTGTTGTAATTAATTTGTTACATGCTTTAGTTGTTGTTTAGTTAATTTTATGATAATAGTAGCTTAAGCATGATTAATGTGTATTTAGTTGCTGTTTTAGTTAGTTTTCCGTAAATAATTGCTAAGCATGATTAATGTGTATTTAATTGTTGTTTTAGTTAGTTTTCTGTAAATAATAGCTCAGCATGATTAATGTGTATGCATTTTCTAGTTTTAGTTAATTATTTATAGTGGATTAGTATAGTATATATTTCATTTTGTTTGCTGAATCATGTTGCTAGCATTAGCCCAGTTTAACATGACCATTGTTTCATTTATTGCTTAAATCATGTTGTTAATAGTAGTCTGGGTGGTTTAGTTTATGTCTCATCTGCTGTGTTAAGGAGGATTATCCAGCCATTTATCTATTTGTTTTGTTTGCCATTAATGGCCCCTATGAACATCAGAATGCGGCTAGGTTTAGTTTTCAGTCTTGGTACGAGTTTATCTTGTTGTGACTCGGCATATGATCTTGTCTGTGTGTCTCATTTAGCTTTAATTGCAATACTGGCCTGTATCTATACTACCTGAATCATCTAGACATGAAACTTACACCTGAACATGATTTAGTTGGCTAAACTAGCATGATTAACAACTTTAGGTAACAAAGGTTATCTGCCTCAGCCTAATATGATATCATTAATGTCTCTATGCTAGTCCATAAGTTGGTTTTGATGAATTTTGGTGTTGGCATGAGTTTAAGTTTGGTTCATATAGTCTTCAGCATGATAAAGTAGGATTTAAATGATGTTAACAGGTCTAAATAGGATTAACTAGGGTCTGAACTCAACTTCAATTAGCTTGTAAACATATAGTGTCTCTGATTAAATACTATTTTTTGCTTAAAAATGACTTGAACGCCTATCATATTGCAACTAGTGGGGATTAAGATTCATTCATTAGCCATGGTTGTCAGAAATGGGCCTGCAGTGCACTGTTTTTCTCCAAAGGCTTAGTCTAAATTTAGCAATGTTAATGCCTAGTCTGTCTGCTAGTTCTCGTGTGGAAATCATGCCTATTCTGTCTTACTGAGGTTGTGATGGGACTTTATGTTAAGAAGGAGCCATGTAGATCATGCAACTATCTATCAGAAGAATTTAAAATCTCGCCTTGTTTGCCTGCCTGTCTGCCTGCTTGCGTGTAATTCATGTGACCGTACCGGATGCTCATGCCTTTGTATAATTGAATATTCCTATAATATTGCATCTCTGTTCCTCTTTGATCATGTTGAGCATCTGAAAACCACAAGACCTTGTTGTAAATATCGCATGGGTTCGATAGATGCTTGTTGTTTGAGTAAAATGCTATGTCACTATGGTGTTATTTTAAGTTGACTGCTATGCTGCCTGCTTGCTTGGCTACTATGTTCGCTATTTGGAATCATTATTATGCTCGTAAGGATTTCCTATGCTGCTGTTTTATTTCCATCACTGTGGCACTCTTGGTTGATTGTTGCTGCTGCAATATAGTGCTGATATTACACTTAGGGACTGTTGAGTTTTAAAAGAAACAGATGCTATACTTGAAATAGTAGAACACGATCCTTTTCTTGTTTGATTCAGTCCATCTTGTGCTTACCATTGAGATGCTTACGTGGGGAATTGGAATTAATACGACTCTATATTTGCCTTATCTAATAGTTGCGTTTCTAATTCCTATTATTTTTTTTGTTGTTACATGTACATCTCGGGAACAATCGGAGTCTTCATAAGAAGACTCTCGCCGCCAGTAGAAGTCTCATCCTGAGACTCGATACCTCCGCTAGAGTGTGAATCTGCGCCTATCCCGCATTCAATTCTTTTCCTCTCTTGAAAACACCTGAACAAATACAAGGAGAAGAAAGGATTACTGTTGCATTTTGCTCATCTCAAGATTACTAACCATTTTTTTTGGTTGTGAATGTTTATTCGATTCGTTTAAAGTCACTATCCCTAGAACATTATGAGCTTAGAATGGGTAGATTTTTTTTATCATCTAGGATCACCGCACTGAATATTAAGTATTTATTTTACCATATAGAGTGCAACACTTATTTTCGTAAAGATTCAAAACAGGGAATAATTGGTTAAGATAGTTGTTAATTTGGCCCTGTTCTAAATGCTGAAGCAATTGTTTTAGTTAACAAATCAAGCTCACCTCTTAACTAGTATATTCCCTCAAATTTATTTAAATCCACGTTGAACCATAGCTTGAGAACATATGAATTTAAACTGTCATCTTCATAATTTTGAGATACTATTTAAAGGATAAGAACTACATTGCCCATGTTTAAGTCAGTAGCTTTTGTTTCAAAATGATGGGATAACATTTCGAATGGTTAAATATCCTTTAGAAACTATGAGGGCTCAAATCATTTTAGCATCCTTGGACAAATATCGTGCATATAGTGAATTTTATACTTGTTAATTTATACGTTAATTTCTTAAATTCGTACAAGGTGTCGGAAAATACTTTTATTCAAAAACAAATGACACTAAGATATATGATTTATAAAAATGATTTTCGTTCCTTTTGAAAATAGTTATTTCTTTATTGGAGTCTAGAAATGCATTATGTTATTTATTTACAAAATTCCCTATCTAATTACCTATATATTTTTAGATATTTTTAGAAAATACCTTTTTTTTCTCAAAATACCTATAAAGTATTAATCTAGTATATTTTCTCTTGATTTCTAAAATTAACCTAAGTTTAACCGGTTAACCATTCCTAATGGATCTTAAAGGATGCCTAACCCCTTCCCTTTAGGATAATTAGAACCCTTACCTAGAATTTATTAGGTTCGTAAGACCTTGAAAATGGAGTTTAGTTTAGCAATATATAGTTAATAATTATGTGTCCTAATTCACCCCTTAAAATAAATTAGGTGGCGACTCCTTAAATAAAATAATATAGGAATCACCAATATGTTGTACTCCGCTTTGACCCGGTCTAAATGGGGTATAACACTGGAATTCACGGCTTCTTCTCCTTCTTGTATCTCAGAATCAGAGTGTATTTTTGTCATTTTTTTAGTGTAAGTATAAGTTTAATGTATTTGACTGATTATATTTTTGGGAAAACTAGGTGTATTTGATTGTATGTATTGTTTGAATGATCTATATACAACCAAATACAACCAAAACAAAAGGATACATCAATATATAAATGCAATAAAATACATAGCTCCGTAGTGTATTTAAATGCACTGGAATATAATCATTTTGAATACACATGTATTAGAGAAATTATATTGATGAATAACTTGTATTTTTGGGAAAGCTAGGTGTGTTTGACTGTATGTGTTGTTTGAATGATCTATATACAACCAACACAAAAGGATACATCAATATATAAATACAATAAAATACACAGCTCGTCGTGTATTTAAATGCACTTATATTCAGACAAACTAAGGTTGCATGTATCCAAAATACAACCAAATACATATGACATCAAATAAGGTTGAATACAACTGAACAAAGGTATTCAAATACACTGAAATACATCAAATACGGCGAAAATGTCTAAATGTAGCTACGAATTGTGAATAGCAAAAATGTAGCTACGGATTGAACAAGCATTAAATAGTAGTTATTTATGTAAGCTGCCCTTAAAAAATTGGCTTTTTATGACCAAATACATCAATCAGAAAAATAACTTCAGTTTTTCATTTTTCCTCCTGCTTCTTGTTTGAATTTTAACGACTTTCATGAACAATGACCCAATGAGGATCCTATCATTTCATTTGACACATGGCGCCAAACCTAAGCCACTAGGATAACGTGACATCTTGTGCTAATTAAAATAGGGTCATTTGCACGATTGTCCTTCAAAGGCACTAGTCTTTAATTTTTGGCCCTCAAATTGTTGGTCTTTAATTTTTGCCATACGCCTAATACTCCAAGGTTCTGGGTTCAAATCCCAACTCAGTAAAAATAAAAGAATTTCACAAGGCAGAGGTTTATAGCAAAATTAGGCCTATTCAGGTAAAAGTTAAGCCTTAAGGCAAACTTTTGCCCAAACTCTGCCTTATAGGGTTCAAACTCCATCTTAAGGTAGAGTTTGAATCCAAAACTTTGTCTTGCAATTTTTTTTTAATTTTTGACTGAGCGGGGATTCGAACCCGGAACCCATGAAGTTTTAGGTGAAGGGAAAAAATTAAAGATCAGTGCCTTTGAAGGACATTCCGTGCAAAAAAAAAATGATCAAAATAAACTCAACATTTGTTACCCAATTAAATGGACTAGCTCAATAAAATTAGACTTCAATTAATTTATATTTACTGACTTAAATATTATTCCAATTACATTGACTATTTAGACTAATATATATTGAAACTAATACACAGTCCAAGTCATTTTATAGATTTAAGCCCAATAAATTTAAATGCTTACAGAGGCATAGGAATATCGACGGAGCACAAAAAAATAGGAGTATACCCATTCAATTACATTACATGCATATAATGAAACTCTATAATTACACCGAATTACCGCCAACTGCCATTCCAAAATAACTTTCCAAACAGGCCCCTAATATAATGAACTGATGAATTCATGAATAGCATCCGAATTCCAGTGATGTCGCTCTCACACTTACACAAAATGTACTTATAATTGTGGCTGCAAAATGGACATAACTAAAACCATAATATAGCACGGCCAACCTCACCATTCTCCACTTGCCTTTGTATGATCATTTATTTATGAGTTAAACTTACATGAACTAAGGGTCATTAAGGGTCATTTGGTTCACATGCTATAGTTATAATGTATATGAGCAGATAATGCAGTACTTGTTTATACAAACAATATACATAATTAATTCTTTACTAGGTTGCTTGATATTAAAC
>NC_081344.1:12691935-12769028 GCF_029784015.1 Lycium ferocissimum | reverse complement strand
CCCCCGAGGGCCCCCAAAACCCACTGTTTAACCGACCCCCCAATAATTTGGAAACCCCCCTGGAAAGGAGATAGTAAAACCCCACCCTTTCGGCCTCTTCGCCTGCTTTTCATAACCCTCCTGTCTAATCCCCTCAACAACATGGACATGCTCCACTACCTCCTAAAATGAAGCCCCAGTGGCTACAAGCTGAAGAGCTGATAGCTGAAGTCCAGTGTTCAATCCTTTCACAAAACGTCTGATCCTCTCCTCCTCATTGGGCAGCATCAGAAGAGCATATCGGCGCAAGGAGTGAAAACGGGACTCATAAAGAAACAAAGTACGAGCTCCCTTGATCAATATTAGCAAACTCATCCTTCTTCTTCCCCTTAGAGTACGCAGAACATACTTCTCTAAGAACACTGAGTAGAACTGAACCCAAGTCAATGGAGGTGACCCAGCTGTCCTGCACTCCACATATACCCTCTACCATAACTTGGCATCACCCAAGAACTGAAAGGTCACAAACTCAACACCATACTTGTCCACTGCCCCCATCTTATAGAGCCTCTCATGAAAATCTATAATGAACTCGTACGCATCCTCTGACAATCTATAATAAACTGAAAGGTCACAAACTCAACACCATACTTGTCCACTGCCCCATCTTATCGAGCCTCTCATGACAATTTATAATGAACTCGTACGCATCATCTGACTCAATACCATAGAAAATCGGAGGCTTTATCTTAGTGAACCTCCAAAATAAATCATGCTCCTCACTGGTCATCACCGGCCCTGCAACTAGACTCAGAAATGCCTCAAAACCCAGAACTTCATCCAAGTGAGGAGCCACTACTGCGGCATGCTGAACTCCCGAAGCCTGAACTCTGTCCGGACCTAGGGCTGCTATCCCTGCACCCCTACCTGCTAGAACAACTGTTATCGCTCCGGTCTGTGCCAACCCATGCAACCGCTTCAAAGCACTCCAGTCATCGCCCGGTAAACCCGGATCGCTGTGCAGCGTGTCACGCCCTGCCGAGGAGGAGGCGCGACGAGTGCCCGACCTTTCCTGATCAAGCACTCCTACCTTTATACATTGAAACATTACTGAATAACATGATGGCCAGCATATGACTTTTAACTGAATTATACACATCAGTGATATCAACATAACAAACTCCACATCCAAAACTCATAACCATCATTTACATATATGTACAGAAAATAACACTGTAGGCCGACTAGGCTGCTACATATGTCGTATAATGGAATAAGAACTGACAAGGCAATCTATCTTTCTAACTACATACAAATGTCTACAGATCTCTTATAGAATATAATTGTAGGAAGGACGGGACAAGGCCTCATCATACTCATGTATACAAGTCAAAATATCATACCAAAAGACTGTGGCTCCGGATCAAATAGAGCACACTGACTACAACTGAGAGAAAATCCTATTGCGCCGGGGTCGCTCGCCCGACTACCCGAACCCGTGCATGAAACACAAAGATCCACAAGAAGGGACGCGCACGAATAATGTACCGAGAATGCAAGGCATGAATAACAACATAATATAGACATGAAAAATAATATGGAACAAGAGAGACAACCTGTACATCTGGATGCCTCATAAGGCGGATGTCATGCATGCTTAGCTTTTAAAAAAATCATACATACGTGTATATAATATCATCATAACATATCCGGCCTTTTCAGGACTCGGTGTATAACGTACCCGGCCTTTTCAGGACTCGATGTGTAACGTACTCGGCCTTTTCAGACTCGGTATGTAACGTACCCGCCTTTTCGAGACTCGCGTAACATACCCGGCCCTTTCTGGGACTCGGTGTGTAATACTAATCGATCGCTGGTCGCACAATAGAAATTTACCCGCCGACTATAGTGCGGCTTAGTGTGAGAAAATACATATATATATATATATATATATATATATATATATATATATAAATATAAAGCATGCATGAGAAACGAATAAAAGCTATAAATACATCGAGTGACGTAAGGTCGATAACCTCCGATTTTCATTATGGAATTATCATCATGCATATATCTCACCTTGAAAGAACAAAATCATAAGACGAGATCAACATCAACAAATATAATCAATAATCTTGAAAACCAAATTTCAAGAATCTCATAATGACATTAAAACCATAAGTTTGGAATCTCCTTAAATGAAATCATCATAATCATCATCATGGTCATTATAGAAAACACTCGTCTTTAGCATCATAAAAACTTAGAGAATCATAAACTGCTAGTATTTTCGGAAATAAGTGGTATTATGGAAGTCTTGTATGCGTTCATAGGAAAAGAATCATGCCTTTAGAAAGAAAGGGATTAGCCTTAACATACCTTTCGGTCTTCTTAATCACTCAACGTTTATCCTTCTAATCTCATAAATCAACATATAAACCATTCATACTATTGTTAGGCTCAATGTCATATGCTCATCTTAAGCCTTCAACGTATTCCATTTAGAATCTGCCGAAATTCGGGCAGCATATTCCCTGTTTATATCCCTAGCCCGAATTTACAATACCAATACCAAAATCAACAACATCATTATCAATATCAATATACTCCATAAAACATCCCACACGATGTTTTTCAAGTTTCTCAACTAACCAACTTGTTATACAACTATTTAGTAACTTTATCTCTGTAAATAAACTTAAATCAATATAAGCAAAGGAAGATTCATACCTTACCTCCATTTTAACCTTGAATCCAAACCCAAATTCGCCGCAATACGATATTACAATTGCAACCGCACTTTGTCCGAATCGAAACTAGGAGATTATACTTAATTTGGGTTGAAATTTGATGTTTGGAAGTGGAGGGAAATTTCCAAAATTTTGGAGAGGTTTTGGGGTGTTTTGGGTGTAAAATGAGGGGGTAAGCTCCCTTATACAGTGTTCTAGAGTTGGGTTGCACCAACCTAGAAAATATTCAGTGCGTTTGCGCCGGGTAGTGGCGCGTTCACGCTGGGTTGCTTTGTCACCCTTCTGCGCGATCGCGTCACCTCCTGGCACGTTCGCGTAGAGCAATTTCCTGGCCTACCAGCCAGATTTGTAACATCCATATCTCCTTACTCCGATGGCATATCGATAAGCGGTTTGTTGCGTTGGAAACTAGACTTCGTGAACTTCACTTTAGGCTTTTGCTTTGCCTCAAAACTTCTCATATATTAAAAGATATTCTTTCTCCAAATTGGACCAAAATTGCCCTTCCTATTCTCTCCAATCTTTCCATAGCTTATTATATGGACTAAAACCCTCACGTACCATAAGATAAACGCATATCCTTAAAGGCAACTCCAGAATCCATACTTAAAATAACCAACACTTATAAATCTCAACGTACAGAATTACGGGGTGTAACATGCAGCCCCTGGCGGAGCTGGCACTGCCGCTGGCTGAGCTGGTGCGGCTGCATCTCCTGCGGCCTCATTAGGAGCCACTGGAGGCACGGGATCAACTACTGGGACTCCGCCCCCAACCGGCGCTGCCCCTCTACCTGCTCCTCTACCTCCACCTCTACCTCTGGCTGTTGACGCACGTGTCCTCGCCGTCTGCAAGAGAATGAAGGATAGTCAGATACCAATTTGAATTATCCATATACCAATTGGAATCAAGTAGCACGAAAGAAGGAAAGAAAGAAAATGGAATTTTTCTAGTGTCTGGTAGCCTCCCGAACATAAGTACAGATGTCGCCGTACCGATCCGCAAGACTCTACTAGACATGTCCTTGTACGACGAGATTGATGAGCCTAAAGCTTTATTACCAACTCTGTCATAACCCAACCCGCCATGACTGGCACCCACACTAACTCTTAGTGGGCGAACCAATACACCTAACCATCTACTCATTCAAAGTCCATTTTTATTTAACCAATTCAATCAGTTTATAACAAAATAAACGCTAGGTTAATCAAAAGCAGTCTTGCAATAAAACAATAATGTAAATGCGGAAGTCCTAACTAGTACATCCCTAAAATTGGAAAGTCACCGTATAAGGACTCTAATCCAAAACATGTCTAAGGAATTCATATTGTCTGAATAAATAAACATCAATGTCTGGAATGAAAATAGACATTAGATAAGGAAGATCTTTGGGCAGCCTAGCATGGATAGAAACTCACCCTCAATTAGTCAAGAATGGCCTGAACGCTAAATGTGAGGTCGGGTAGTAGTCTCTAGCTCAATATCTGCACTAAAAAGAATGCAGCAAGGGAGTATCAGTACAAACACTATGTACCGGTAGATATCATAGGCCAACTAAGATTAGTATCATGCATGAATTATAAAATCAATAAAATAGATAGACCAGTCAACAGCACATAATCAGATAGCCAACACCAAGTCAATCAATAATATTAGCAAATCAAGTCCACCAATGATGTTAATGTTACACCTCGGAAATTTCCTTTAGTGTACAAGTGAATAGACTCATGAGGTTTAGAGGAGCGAGAGATAGTAATCGATCGACCTAATTAAGATTTTCAAAGACATCCGAGTTAAGAAAAGGAAGTTGTTAAAGAGAAGTTGAGTCAGAAGTCGAGAGTATCGGATAAAAGAGTACGAGCATTGAGTTAATGGCGTATGAATGATGCCCAAGGGAGAGTTATAACATCCCGTAGAATGGTATCAAGTGATGAACAAGTGTTAAGAAGGTTCCACAAGGACGGAGATCAAACGAGTCGACGAAATGTAATCTCGGAAAAATCAGAGACATACGCCGACATACTGGCCGTATAAAATATACTGGACGTATGTCCAGCCGTAGATTTGACCCAGAATGTCATGATGCACTGGACCAATTATACGGTCCAACATACGGTCAGTATGTTTTATACGGACCGTATGTTGGTCCATATATTTCCAATCGGCCGAACTCAATTTATATATGACCCTTTTTCATTTCATTTCACTTCATCTCTTCACCTCTCTCATTCAAGAAAACTCAGAGAGTTCCATACACCTCAAACACAAGAAAATAAGAGAAATCAAAGATCAACAACAAGAAATCAAGAGAATCAAGTGAAAGAAACCCATCAAAAGTCATACAAATCAAGAAATCCCAAGAGAGAGAAAGTAGTGGTTTTGTGGAAAAGGTGAATTGTCATCCAAGGCTTGTTCCTCCATCATCCAAGGTAAGTTTCATGTTTATTCCATGCTAATTGAAGTATTATTATGTTGAAACATATGAATTGAAAGAGTGTATAGCAAATGGGTTAGATATGGAAGAATAATGTCATCTTGAAATAGTAATTGGATTGAATCATGGAAATGAATATGTTGATGATATAAATACGTTATAAATGACCTTAGGACATGAAATAAGTATTGGATACGAAAGAATACGACGATGGATTTTTAGTCATAACTATGGGAAATTGAGGTGAAATTATGGAATGCGAATCATGTGAATGAACTACGATCATTGTTAATGATACCATGATGATTATTATGAATGTTGAGTTGATATGGAATATGCGGAAAAGTAGTATAAACAAAGGAGACGCTGCCCAAATTTCTATAGCCTTAGTAAGTATGATTCCACGATTATATAGCTAATGTTGATACGAATTCTATCAAGATAAACGAGAGCATTAAAGGAGAACGAGCAAGCAATAGAATAGCTAAACGACAAAGGTATGTGAAGCTAGCCTTCTTCCAAGGCCCGACTTCTATGGCATGAAACCTCTCTTTACTACGAATGTCCCATCTCCAAGAAAGTCAAGAGTCCTCACTCACGAATAGCTATACGAAATAAGAGATAATGAGTTGAATGCGAAACCGATGATAGTAAGCCAAGAGTCTTTATGATGAATTATGATAAGCATGTTATAAAGCATATTATGATAAGCATGTTATGATATTACGTATGTTATGGTAAGCATACTATGATGAGCATATTATTGATTACTATACCGCACCTATATGGTCATGCTTATTACAGCTTATGCATATATGATAGTGATGTTAAGTTACGATAGAACCATGATATGCTTATAAGACAATCCATAATCATAAATCTACAAGATGTACGACGTCGAGTATATGGTATGTACGCACAAATATATGTATTATGACGATATGTCGTCGAGCCCTCGTGGCCGAATACGATATGTCGTCGAGCCCCTCGTGCGGGCCGAATACGATATGCCGTCGAGCCCTTGTGGCCGAACACGATATGTCGTCGAGCCCCTCGTGGCCGAATAAGATATATCATCGTCGAGCCCTCGTGATACGATATGTTGTCGAGCTTCGTGGCCGAATACGGATAATGATCAAACGTGTATAAATAAATGCAAATATGATTTACAGTATATGCATATGTTATGATGAATGTAGAATGGTGACTAGTTATGTTAAGTTCATGATACCCCTATGTGATGTATACGTACATATGTATGTATCGAGTCCAAGGCCGAGTACGAATGATACCGACCTATATGAATACGATTATGATACATGTATGATATTTTCATTAGTATGACTACGTATATGTACGATTATGCTATGCGCATCACGTCCACGTAAGTACGAATGAGATAAGTATATGACATCCATACGAGTACGAGTATGACAAGTGAATAAATAGAAAGGTAAGTAAGTAAAAGATATGAATGTACGTATACGAGCACGAAATAGAACATGGAACGCTCTTTACTGAAAGGTAAGTACTATGAAGAGATGTTAATGTCTCCCATCTTATGTTATTTCATATATTACCGTTATGTTTCTCCATCATTATCGCTCATGCTTTACATACTCGCACAATATTCGCATCGACGTCCTTTCTTCGGACGCCGTGTTCACGCCCATGTGTATTGTGGAGGTGATCGAGATCCATGAGGGGAGCGGCCGATTCCGAGAGCACTCCATTTTCCGTGAGGCGCTGCTGCATTACTCTTTTTTTTGGTACATATGTTTGTATATTCCTATTTTTGGGCATGACGGGGTCCCGTCCCGTCCGTATGTTCAGTACTCTAGCAGAGGCTCAGATGCGTTAGCCGCGGGTAGCATGGTCCCATGACTTTCACGTATATGCTTGTATATATTATTTTGATAGCCGGGCGGGCTTGCGATTATAGAAGCAAATGTATTCCGAAAATTACGGTTTATGATTACGAGCATACAAAAGATGAGCGTATAAAGATAAGGTTAGAAGTGAGCTGTTCATGGTTACCCCGTGATACCCATCGCGGCCCGTAGTTCGGGTCGTGACAGTTAACAATCAAGTCAAGCAATGATCTTAATAATCAAGTCAACAAGAGCAAGCAATGAAATAAACCTCCCAACAACATTCTCACTCACTCAGCCACTGATCACTCATGTACATACATGTTAATTAATGTCTTTGCCCAATAGCAATGACCGGAATGAACCTCAGACCACGAGCTCACAACTAGACTACATCCTCACCCCCTATCAAATGTGCCTTTTCATATCTTGGTCACATCCTCACCCCCGGTCAAAAGTGCCTTTTTCGTATATATACACATTTTTTGTCACATCACTTTCAATAATCTTATCAAGTAGTATCTCAATTTCATCAAGAACATCATATTAACTTCTCACCACAATTATCATCAAGATATAGATCACAACTCATCGAATAATGGCATTAAGCCCACATTATCACTCAATCAATAACATATAGGAATTCCAACCACACTTTATGCCCGAAGACTAGACATGCTTTCTCCTATCAATCTCATAACGCATACAATTAACTAATTAAAGTCTAACTCAAGTAGACCGTAACCTACCTCAACTGTAGAGTTGGAACAATGTGAATTACTCCGCTATAGCCTTTCCTTTTTGTAGTGCCTCGAAACACTCAAAATCTAGCAATTAAGATGCTAAATAAGTCTCAATCACTCTAGTCAATAATATCAATTCCATGAACACCCTTCCCCTTTACCTCATTCTAATCGGTGAATGCCCACTAGGTGTAAATCATCCTAACATTGGCCTTAGCAACCATGAACTATCATTTGATAAGGTTATTCATCAAATTATCTCTTACAAGCAGCTTCTATGGTCGAGCTACCATCTTTATGAAATTGTAAATCTCAATTTACTTAGTTCATGACTTAACGGTTCAATTCTTGATTAGAAAGTGATACCCCAAGTCTTTGATAGTCACACAATAACAATCATTACCCACCAACTATTACAGTCTATTAAGTTCTTCATGGTTACTATTCCCACCCGCCATTATACAAATGCCCATTAATAGATTTACACCCAGAGATAGAAACGTAATGAAGGAAGAATGGTCGAGACTTACATCTCAAGAATATTCTTGCCCTAGCTTTAGAATTTCGCCTCTAGGTAATTTTTGGGAACTGCTTTGGAGTTTTATGAATAAAGAATTCTAACTAATTGTTTAAAATCAAAATATAATTCCCCGTCGACCGCCGCGGCGTCATTATGTCACGGTAGAAGGTTTCGCTTATACGCAAGTACCAAATAAGCCGTAGCTAGCCTAATGAAAATATTTTCCTCTCGTCGTGCGAGCCTTGTCCCACTATAAAAAGCTGCATAGGCTCCAGCGTCCGCCATACAGACACCCCAAATCCCGTTCCCCGACTACTTGCGGGCGCAGATCCCGCCACTATAGCGGTCCCGCCGCAAGATTACCGCCACGCGGGTGTACCACCGAGCCGCAAGCTCGCTAATTCCCATAGTTTTTCACTCTACCACCCAACACTTCATCCGAGGCCTTACAAACACATACAAAACATGCACATTAATGTAAAAACACCATACGGACTCACCCGTGGCCTCGAAATTCTACCAGGTCTACTTCTCCTACGTCACCCCCCCCCCCCAATGGACTCAACACAACTAAACAATAATCACAAACAAGCCAATTTTTCAGCTTCTTAGACTTCTACAATTGAGTTTTTTATTACTCTTTTACCCTTGGAAGGTTCTATTTGGTAGGGTGATCCTAGATTTTCCACAAACGATCGGGACTGTCATTATAGGTTATTTTTCTTACATATTTTTCACAATAAATTTTCTTCTCCGTATCCGAGTGTATTTCGCTATACGTATTTGGCTCATATATCTTGTATCTCATCGATGGTTAATCGTATTTGTTGCTTTTTGTCCCTTTCATTATAATTTCTTTGTTCTTTCTTTTTTCTTACTTTAACTTTTTGTTAACTTATCCTTTCTTTTTGGTCTTTTTATTTTACTTTTTAAAAATAAATATAGTAGCTAACTATTTTTAGACTAATAAAATATTTTAAAATTTTAATAATTAGACTACTACAAGAAGTAATTAAGAAAAAAATTAAAATCGCTAGATTATTTATTAAAATCTAAATTAATAAAAAAAAAATTATAGATTAAAATTTTCTTTTTTCTCCTTTTCTCATTTCATTTTTTTCAAAAAAAAAATCTGTTTTTTCTTTTCATAATTTAAGTCTACATACATTTAGCCTATTTTATTTTCATTCTTGTTTTCTATGTAAAAAGATAATTGATATAGTACTTTTTTTTTATTTTTTTCTATATCTCAAAAAAAAACTTATTCTAGCATATAGTATACCAAATCAATAGCAGTTGAAGTATACTGTTGCAGTATACTATGATTCCCCCGTGGTATATTATATAAGAAATGAACTATTAGTCCTTTATGATACCCTATATACCACATGAGTATCGTAGAGGATTGAGTAGCCTATGATACCCACACGATATAGATCATATACTGACAAGATATCATAAAGGACTGATTCATTTATTCAACAAACACACTCTTCGATATCCTCTATGATACCCACATTCATTCCTTCAAGATCCTCTATGATACCCACATGGTATGTATCATTTACTATATACTGATAGAGTATCATAGCGGACTGGTTCATTCCTTCAAGAAAAACACAACTCAATCCTCTATGATACCCACATGGTATATATCATATATACTGACAGGGTATCATGGATGATTGACCCGTGATATATCATATACTCAAAAGATATCATAGAGGACTGAGTGTTTTTCTTGAAGGAATGAACTGTTAGTCCTTTGTGATACCTTATAGACCATATGAGTATCATAGAGGATTGAGTAGTCCATGATACCCACATGGTATATATCATATACTGATAAAGTATCATAGAAGATTGGATCATTTCTTCAAAAAATATTACTCAGTCCTCTATGATACCCACATGGTATATCATATACTGACATGGTATCATAGAGGACTGACAGTTCATCCTTAACCCCATGTTTGTATGGTGGTTTCCCGTGGTTCATTAATGTATGGTTCTCTATGAAACCACGTTTGTTTTCATTGTTCTTAAAATTATGTGGTATGGTGTTGCAAACCCATGGTTTATCCCATGGTTATATAACCATGAAAAGTTCCATTTTTTGTTACCACAGATTTGGTGATTTTTCCGTGGTTACGTATTTTATTTCCCCATTATGCCCCTACTTATTTTTTAAATTCCTATTTTATCCTTTACCCTAGTTTTATTAATATATATAAACCAGATGTTTAATTTTGCCTCCAACTCTCTCCAACGACTGAAGTCTGTTTCGCCTCCAAATCCTTCAAGCTTTATATTTCTTGTATTATTAATAATCATGAGGAGGAAGATCAAGATTATCCCTCTTCGCAGGCAACAATGAGAAGAAGAAAGAATGAAGACTCACTATTAGAGCAATAAAAAATCAGCTGTTGACGCATGGATCAAACAAAGAGAAATGAAAGCTTTTTTGGAGCGTTAGAGCTTCATCTAGCACACGCAAGTTTTTTTTTTCTATTTATAAAGTAATTCACGCAAGCTTTTTTTCTTTTTATAAAGTAATTTGAACAAACACTTTTTTTCGAGGTTATAGAGTCAAAGAAGAAGAGATGAAATCAGTTATTTATTGTCTTTTAATTGGGATTATCCTAGTAATTGTTGACATTTTTAATAGTTATATCAGTTAAGGGTATTGTAGTAAACTTACATGTTATTATACAGTACCATACAGTCAAACCAAACAATAAAAATATTATTAAACCACAAGAAACGATACAGTGTATCCAAACATTATGTTCATTAATACAGTACAGTACAATACAATACCATATCATATTGTACCATACCATACTTTACATTAATGAACCACGAGAAACAACCATCTAAACAGGGGCTAAAGAAAAGCACTCAGTCCTCTATGATACCAGCCTGGTATATACCATATACTGGGTATCATGGATGACAGATTCATTCTAACATTACTCAGTCCTCTATGATGCCCGCACGGTATATACCATATACTGACAAGGTATCATAGAGGACTGATTCATTTCTTTAACAAGAACACTTTTTAGTGCTCTATGATATATATCACATGGTATATATCATATCCTATATATTGATAGAGTATCATAGCGGACTGGTTCATTCCTTCAAGAAAAACACAATTCAATCCTCTATGATACCGACATAGTATATCAGATGTTGACATGGTATCACAGAGGACTAACAATTCATTCCTTCAAGAAAAATACTCGGTCCTTTATGATACCAGCCGGGTATATACCATATACTAAAATGTTATCATAGATGATAGATTCATTCTAACATTACTCAGTCCTCTATGATGCCCACACGGCATATACCATATATTGACAAGGTATTATAGAGGACTGATTCATTGCTTCAACAAGAACACTTTTCAGTCCTCTATGATACCCACATGGTATATATCATATACTACTGATAGAGTATCATAGCGGATTGGTTCATTCCTTTAAGAAAAACACAATTCAATACTTTATGATACCCACATGGTATATATCATTTAATATATACTAATACAGTTTCATGGAGGACCCGTTCATTCCTTCAAGAAAAAAATTGCAAGTTAAATTTTATTTAAAAATTTACAAAAAAATAGAGTCATTATTTAAATACAAACTTTATTTTTATTTGCAAAGAGAAAAATTTCATAAATATATATTTTCAATTAATTTAGATTTTAGTAAACAAATTAGTGACTTTAGTATTTTTATTAATTACTTTTTTGTAGTGGTCTAATTATTTAATTTTTTTTTATATTTTTATTATGTTTCCTATATTTTTATATTAAAAACAAAATCCAAGACAAATAGGGAAAAAAGACAAAATTAGTAAATGACAAAAAAAAAAAAAGGAAAAGAAAACAGTAACTAAAAAGAAAACGAAGGGAGCGGGAGACGCATGAAGGAGTACAGCTCGCGAAAGAGTTTTGATTGGTGTAGGTAACCTAACGTCAAAGGTTGACAACTTCGGTCAAAACGGGGGTGGGGGCATATTAGGGTAATTTGTTTAGGTTTCTTAGGCCTCATTTGTTTGCACTTAATGGAGGTCTGAATCTGAATGGTTCAGACCTTAAGTCATTAAGGGCTGTTTGGAAAGCCACCTGGTAATTGGAATTGGTGTAATTACTAGGGTAGTAATTACACGGCCTAATAAGTACATAGTAGTGTAATTACAACGACACATTTTGTTTGTCATAACGTAATTACGGTGTAATTACAAGCATCTTTGTTTGGTTGCACAAGTGTAATTACACGATCAGTTTAATTTAAAAATAAAATTTAATTATAAAAAATTTAAAATTAATATTTAAAAAATATTGCCTTTATAAATGATATTAAATTAGTTATTTAATAACACATTGTTTCTTGAAAATATATTAATTAATAATCATATATTTGTAACTAATATTGTAACAAAAATAATTGATATATATTTTTCAAATTAATATTTAATTTTAATTAATTATAAAACTTAAAAGAAGACTTTTTTGTGAGAACGTCATGGATTGAATGTTTGACAAAAAAAATAATATTAATAAACATAATGCCATAACATTATTTAAATGTTTGACACAAAAAATCCATCAAATGTAATGAAAAATAAACAACATGCAATGTGAAAGCAAATAACTTAAAATTCAAAATATAACCTAAATTCAAAATCCAAAAGAAATAGTTCAACATAATACTCTTATGTCAAATTCCAACATTACATAAGTAAGTTCCAACGTAACTTAAGTAAATAATTCAAAAGAAAGGAAAAATATAAGTCTATAACCCCATTCACAATGAAATTCTACCTTAATAACGTCACCCGTTATATGTTAAGTTTGTTAATAACTCATTATTTCCAATATTAAGAGATTTGTAGTTTCAAATATTAGAATAATAACACGGTTATGCTAAATGAATAAAATAAAAAAATACGAGCAATTACATGGAATCACAAGAAGTAAAGGTTGGGAATGAGAAGAAAGGAAATGAAATAATATAAAAAAAAATAGATTTTAAAAAATAAAAAATAAAATTAAAATAATAGAAATAAAAAATAAATAAAAATCAAAATAATAGAAATAAAATAAATTAAAAATAAAAATAAATTAAATTAAAAAAAATAAACAAACTGAAAAGTAACCCTGTAATTACAGGGTGTAATTACACCCAATTCTCGGGGCCCCCCCCCCCGAAAATTAGAGGTGTAATTACACCTTGTCGATTACACCCAATTCCCACCTAACGTGTAATTACTTGATCAAACAAACGAGCCCAAACCGCGTAATTACACCCAATTCCAATTACCTGGGTGGCTTTCCAAAATGGCCCTAAGTGCATTTGTTTTACATTAAGATCTAACACTTATTTGGTTTGAATAGGTCTTATTCATTAAAATCTTGAACCAAGTCTTAATATCATTAAATTTACTTTGTATGGATAATTTTTAACACCCGGCTCCACCCCACCCCTCATTCCCACTACCCACAAGCCTCCTCCCCCTACCCTCTCACCACCCACCCCAACCCTACTACCCCCGCCCCTTCACCACTCCTCCCAACCCTACACTACCTCTAACCCCCCGCTCACCACCACCACTAACACCACCCCCACAACTACCCACCCACCCCCATCCCTACAACCTCCCAAGTCTATCACTACCGCCCAAAACTCCCCCCGCCCCATCTACCTTACCCCAACCACCCCCACTCCCGCTACCCACCACCCATCCCAACCCTTCACTACCCCACCCCCTATACCAACCCCCAACCACCCACCCCTAACCCTATCCCCTACCCCACTCACTACCAACACCACCCTAACCTTCCACCTCCGCCCGCCACCATTACCCACCTCCCACCACCACCACCCACCTACCGTACCGCCAACCACCCCTCACCACCACACACCCCCACCCTATCCAGAACCACGGCACCACCACCACCACCCACCACCACACACCTACCCCACCCACCATCACTACAAAGCATCTTCGTCATTACTAGCGAACATAAATGTTTTAGTTTTTATTAAATAATATTTTTATTTTATTAAATTTGTATTTATGTTCTAATATTTAGTTACTTTTTATTTGAAGTTTATATTTATAATATTTAAATAAATATATTATGGACATTCAGATGTTGAAAAACAAACAGTCTTAATCATTCAGTGTCCAGATCTAGAGACAACATCTTAATCATTCAAATGTGCATTCAGATTCAGACGTTTTTATCTTAATGAAAACAAATGAAGCCTTAGGTAACCTTAGTAATTAATAAGGATGGGGGCATATGTGGGTAATTATTTTGCTTTTTATGGGCAATTTGTGTTGTTTTCCCAAGAGATTACCATTGCTCAATGTGCTCCGTTAACAGCTGGTTTTGTCTCTTTCTTAACACCGACCGGTTCTTGCCCCTCTCCATAGACCGTCCAATTAATAGCAGCATTAACTCTCTAGGCAAAATTAATTTATGTTGCTCGGATCCTCTAAAAAAATATCTTATTTGTTTTTTTGGGATTTTTCAAAAATTGCATATATTTCGAACGATTCGACACACAAACGATAATATTTTTTACAAATCCGAGCAACATAGCTATCAATCTTCGCCTAGCTAGCATTTGTGCAGTAGGACGTCAACTATAAAATCTACTTGGACAATGCAATTAGGGCAGATGTAATAGTTCGGCAAACAGTTCAACTAGGGAAAAAAGTTATCTGCACCCGATATTTGCAACAAATCATATTAATTTATCATGGTTAAGTCATAAATCTATATATAATATAAAGCTAGGCATAGACAAGGTGATGTGGCACCTCTTTATGGCTTAGAATGCCATTTATCTTTTTTCTCCTTTTTTCGGCTTTTTTATCTTTGTGTTTCTATTTATCTTATTTTAAAAAAAATAAAAAATAAAAACTGAAAGACTCTAAATATATCATCCAATTAATGAGACAAAACTGAAAGTCTCTAAATGCATTACCATTTAAGTGAGGAAACACGTTCCTTTGGGACATATCTCTTAGAATTAAAAACACATTCAACTGATTGGAAGAGAAAAAAAAAACAACCTTTCATTTCCCAAAACGTTTAATTAGCATATAAAATTAAAAGGCTGAAGACTTGGAGTATTTGTAAATTGTAACCAACAACAATGGATCATCTCACAGCAAATTAGGAGGAGAAAATGATATGGACTACTTTGTTTTGTAATTAAGATGAAATGTTGTTCCTGTAGGCCAGAAGAATGAGTTACGAGCGGAATAGCAAATCCGACAAAATGGAGCCGAAATTGGTGCCAACATTATTTCTTTCTATTTCTTTATTCTAATTCCTTTCTCCTTTTATTTTTCCATAAAAGCGTTGTTCATTTTATTTTTTCATATGTATTTTTAATAAAAATTATTGTTTTTAGCATTAATTTTAGAATACCAAAGTAAACAACCAGTAAAGATTCTTTTATGCCTTTAACCTTTTCCAATAAGCTGCAGGTAGAATAGATGAAAATCATTTTTTTTCATAATGATTTTAACAAAATTCGTTTTAGTTCCTTAACTTTTTATTTAATATTCATTTTGTTATATAAAGTTTTCAATTGTTACAGTTTTGTTTTGGTAATTAGTGAAGTACACGATCAATTACTAGAAAATAATTTCTTTTACTTTCAATATTTAACAGAAATAAATTTGCAGATTGATAATAAGGAGAGTTTTGAATCTAATCTGAGAAATATATACCGTCTTTTTCAATGACCGCGCGAAGTGCGATTAAATTTTCTAGTTAAGATGATAGACTATAGTTTAATGATAAGTGTGTGTATGTGTGAAGATATGTGTTATGTATCCATCGAATTGATGTAAAAACAGGATGCTATTAATTTAACTTTCACCATTATTTACTGCATGTATTGATAGTGTGAACATGATATTTCCTTCGGTTTTGTTGAAAGTAGGTTCGTGGAGGTACATTATATAACCCTGTGATTGCCCTCCATGCACGTTTCAACAATCTTGAATATATCTAGAGCAATAATGCCATCTTAACCAACTCTAATGTAACGTTTAGCTACTAATTGTTTTCTTCCTCCTCTTTTAATTTTTGCCCTTCTAATTTAAATAGTATCTTCTGGGAAACAATCTTCCCAAGTCAGATTGTACTAGTTCATGCTGTTATTTCCTCTTTTAGATTATTTATACTACCTTTTATGCATTATTAATAGAATCTAAACTGTTTTCTGAAGGAAAAAAAGACTTATAGAAGGCACGCTATATCAATCTATTTATTAATTTCTGGTAAAATTAGAACTTTAATATTCAGAAATATATAAGTTGAAGTATTAATACAGCATTATTGACAACAAATTTGCATTAAGTTAAACACTATACATAAAGCCTTGAAGAAAATAGTAGTTAAAAAAAATTATCTTTCAAAAGTAAATTGTACTATATATTACGCGCAAATGCAATGACAAAATTAATGAGGCAAATAGAACACTACCTAACTAATTACAAGTAGAATTCCCGTCAATTTATTAAGACGCTACGAATTTATCAACATCAAAATGAAGATATTCGTACTAAGTTGGTGAAATAAAGTCCATCAACTATTTCTTCTAAATCAAGCTCGTACCGGTGGATACTGCGTCAGTATCGTACACCACTTTTTTGTGACAAAATAGGTTTAGACTTAGGGTGTGTTTGGGAGGGAGAGAAAAACTAGTTCCTTGAGGATTAGAAAAATGATTTCCCTTACGAGAGTAGGAAAATAAATCTTATAAATGATCGATATTCTATGCTAATCGCCTTCTCCCACTTTGCAAGCCCTCCCCTCCTCACACACACTAGTGGCAGTACTAGGATTCAATTAAAGAATGTTACACATGAGATTTGGACCCTTATATAACACAATATAATTTTTCAACGATAAAGGAAAATTCCATTTAACTCCTTCCTCCAACCTAGGTATGCCCCTTCCCCGCACACACACCGTCACCTTCTTACTAGACTAGATTATATAAAATGAATGTTCTTGGGATAATATTTTCAGGTTATTTCCCAAATATCAGAAAATAAGTAAAACAATTACTTATTTTTCAAGAAAATAGTTTTCGTGGAAAACATATTCCTTCGTACTAAACACATCCATAATATAAAAACATATTATTTTAAAACAAATTATTCAATTACAAAACTCGAGCACGAATCAGTAAAATGTTTTAGTATCTGTTGCTTCAAAATTAAGGGGGTAAATACGTGAGTTAAACTCTCTTTGGTCCACAGTCAATTGATCCGATTGACTGCTAAATTACAAAATCAGTAAAGTTTCTACTGGTCTTATTAAATTACAGTAGTAGGTTAAGTAGGTTAAATCCTTCTTCTTTACTAGTAATATCTTCTTTTTTCCCTTTATCTCGTCAATTCTTAATAAATAACCAAATTTTACCATCTCCCCTGCCACAAAAAATGAGTAATAGAGTGAGTATGAGCCATGAGCATGATTATAACAAGCCCATAAAATTTCCTACTAAGAAAGAACCAACTTCATCTATTTTGAGTATTCAAAGAAGTTCTTCAGGATTTTCTCCAATGAGTTTTTTAAAGGATATAAGAACTAAGGTTGCTAGTGCTCTAAGTTTGTTTTCAAAATCCAATTACAGAAAAAGGTGTTCACGTAAAGTCTCTTCGACAAGCTTGGCAAGGTCGCATTCTTATGCAGAAAGATTTGATTGTCAAAGAGCTGAAGCCATTGAGGATTGCATCCAGTTCTTGAATTCCTCCTCTAATTCACTCCAGAGATCCAATTCTGTTTCCTAAATTTGATTCCTTTTCTTGATATTTTTTTTCATCTCATAACAAAGTGATGTAAATTAACAACAACCAAAGGTTGCGACGGGTGGTAAGTACAGGGGGTGAATCTACAGTAGAAGTTTGTAACTTTCGTCCGGACTCTATATTTATGTTAAGTAATCTACTTCATACGTATAAATAATCTATCCCTACGCTAGTAAGTAAAAATGATTGTGAGTTCAAAGCCCATAAACTTTAAATTCTGAATCTGTCTCTAGGTGAGTACTCCATCTTCACCGGATGTCATGACATCGAGTCTTGAGATCGTTGTCGTCTTTGGTAGGCATCGTTTTACCCTTACAGAGAAATATCAGGGCATGAATCCAGATTTGAGCCTCAAGAATGGAGTCGCCTTTGATAGGGAATGTTACCCCCAATGTGGAACTTACCAGCGCCAATTCAAATTATTAGTCAGGTCTATTGTGGGTACCGGATACTGGGGAAACAAAAAAAGTAATCCAATTGATAACAAAGTGATGTAAATACAGATACTACGATATACCGTATATGCAGAGTTTCTTTTGGAATCTATTTAGCTAGGTATAGGATAGGAACTTCTATCAGCATAGATAAGAATAATTCTGTTACTGTAAGGCCTTCTTTCCTATGAATTTTGCATAGTAACTTGTATCTATTTATTTCTTCCAACAATTTCCTGCTACATTTTGTGTCAGGTTTTCGCTTTTTCATGTTCTACTTGATTATTTTACTCAAATTTTCTGGATGACTGTCAATTCCCCGCAACACAATGAAAAAAAGTTATTAACTTTTAATTTAAAGTTAGTAAGTGACCGGCAGACTGGATATATGAATTTTGGTTGGTTTCGTTCATGAAGATATCTATGAGATCCAATATTGAACATACATTATTAGCTTTTTCGAAGCAGATTGAAGCTTTACTGCAGTTTATAGGCTGCTTTGCTGCTGTTCTAAATCAAACATTTACTCTGGCTTAAAAAAAAAAAAAAAAAAGGAAAAACCATGAGCACGTGTTGCACTTCGTTACCAGTGGAGCGCTATGGCCAGTGGCCACCCCTATCAAAGTCTTGTATCTATTCTGATTTTTGTCCTGTAAAAGTTGCATTCCCTCGCGCAAGCCCTAGAAATCAACGGGAAAACTACTCAAGAAAGCTAAGGTAAGAGGATATGTGGACTTCCCAAACAAAGAACACCACTGAGGAAGCTTCCCAAGTACCGTTTCCGTTGGGGAAGTTATTCTATCAACGTCTGTCCGCAGTTTTAGCAAGGGTTGTTCTGTGTTGCTATCCTTCTTGTAGGACTTATAAGTATGATTGTTGGCCCAGAAAAGCGTCAGACTGAATTTTCTTGGTGCCTTCTTCCCTCCTGAAAACTGAATTATGTGCCATCCGTCTGCATTGCTCTTATCGCCAATTGGAACCAACTCCTCAGGACCGTCTTTCAACTGGAAATCCTCCACTTCATCAGCGTTGATACCCAGAGTCCAGCGTGTGGAAACTTTTGTGTCAATGGATACCTGTGTAACTCTATAGTCACCCTTGATATCATTCTCAACACGAATCAGAGGAATATCTGGCTCATGCCAGCCAATATTAGCATTTTTTTCGCTCCAACAACCATACTTGACCGAAAATGTTACAAAATCAAGATGTTTATCAGTGCCGCAAGTAAATCCTTCTCCAATCTGTTCAACCTCCTTCACTAGATTTCCTGGAGTAGTTGAAAATAAGGAAATGTGAGAGGTTGGTTCTTGCTTTTTGCCATTGGCTCCTGTCATATCTACAACATGCACAACATTTACAGCTCTGGCAGTATCTTTAGTAAATGGCGGAACAACACCTAGTTGAACCACAGCGAGCGAGATGCCAAACAGAAGACAAGTCGTTATAATAAGTGGCACCTTTGCACCTGAAATATGAATGTATGACAAAAGATATACCAGTGTCAAACATACTATGGCAGCAATAAATATTGCAAGCATTACATTGCCCAGCCACTCAGGGTTGCTGCCAGGACTCTTTTCAAGTCGAACTGCACTGCCAATTAGTGTGGCAACCAAATGAATAATTATGCCAGAAGAAAGCAAGAAAGGCACAGATAATCCAATCAGCAAGGTGACCGTTTTGAGGGGTTTTGGCAGCCGTGCTGGTGACAAAGTTGCTTCAAGCAATCCATATGCAAATGCAGGAGAGGCTAGCCAAGCAAGAGCCAAATAAGAAGATCCTATCTTGTAAAAGTTTCCCACAATCAAAAGAACAAGCCACTGCATTAAACCTGCTTTAAAGAGCCATCTCTCAGCATCTAACTTTGCCAGATCATCTTGCACAACCAAAGGCAGATTCACATTTCTTTTTGAAAATGTCTTTGTCAGATACTTCAACAGAATGAGATAACCCATATGTTGACCACTGAAAGCCCCGAGCACAGCAGGTGCACCGAACAAACCAACTACTAGCCATGGACTTGAAGCGAAGGGAATGGGTGAAGATGATACGAGGGGAAGAACAAAGGCAACAAGTACAGAGAAACCGATTGCGCACATCCACATGAGCATGAGACTCAAGGATGATAAGGCCAACGATACCATGGCAGAATATCCACCCATGAATAAGGATGTCGTCCATATTAAAAGTGCCTGTAATATTACCGAATTGTAGAGCATACTGGCAAAATGCTGACGGAATACGAACATGTATGTTCCCAAGATGTCAAAATATATAGCAGTATCCTGGCCAGATTTTCCATGGGAATTTGTCGCCTTGCCCTTGGGAAGATTAGTAGAAGTACCAGCCTTAAGCAGAAAGGCAAGCATATTTTCTCCAAGATGTTGAAGAGAACCAGGTTTCAAAAGCTTTAATTTGTCATTCTTTGTGTGGTATACCGCAGTATTATCAGCATACGCAAAGTCCAGACCAGAAAGACCGGCAATCTCTTGGTACACTTGGAAATCAGTAACAGATTTTATTGCCCCGGAGTTAAATATATCCTGTGCAACTATTTGGCCAGATGGATATTTTGCTGCCAAAGCAAAATTTTCAATTGCCCATGGCTGAGGACCAGTCTGAAATATTCCTGACTTCCCTCCAACACCCATGGCCTCCAAGTCAATAGCCATTGTTACAGTATCACTCCAAGAGTGTTGTATTATAAAGCTGTGAGCACCATTTAAGCCCTCCTCCTCTCCTGTGTTAAACAAGAAAATTACAGCAGTTTTGAACCCATGAGCCCATTGAGATACTCCTCGAGCAAGCTCCAACATAACAGCTACACATGAACTGCAGTCTCCAGCCCCTTCAGAGGAAAACACAGTATCAATGTGGGAAGATACTAGAATAGCATTTTCTGTTGCTTCAGGTGCATATTTTGGCGAGATCCTTAGTACAATGTGGTTCAGATCTGAATAAACAAGAGTTTTCCCCTTGAAAAGTCCACCAACAATAAAATTAGCACCAGATTTTGCATGAAAAAGATCTAATTCTACATCAACTTCCCAATGAGCTGTTTCTTTAATAGTTTCTATGGCTTGCAAGACATACTGCATCAGAAAAAAAAAAAAAAAAAAAAAAAAAGAGAGAGAGAGCACAGAAATTAGCAACTTAAGCAATAACTGTAAAACTTAAGATTCCCACTCAACCAGAAAAATGAATATTGAATCATTTAGGTGTGTATGTGCCACAAATATTAGTGATGATCAATGATAACACTAGTTAGGATTTTGGTTTAAGGTAAGAGTGATGAGGCTAGTAAAGCCTTGGCATTAGTTCCCAAAATTTTGACGTCCCAAAAGAATTTTGATGGTAAATGTTAGTATGATTTTATTTTCTCTTAGACAATATTGAAGAGTATAAAAGAAGTATAAAATTTATATAAAAAGGATAGAAAGAAAAAATACTTACTTTTTAAAGAGAAATATTTTAGAACTTTGAACTAAACTACCCAAATCTCCATATTAATAAAGAAAGTTTTTACAATAACATCCAAGGTAATGTATTAAAAGGGGAGAAGTATTCAAGCACGTAAAACTTTTTGGAACACATGACTAGTATCTGATTAAGTTGGATTAATCCTTATTATTATAAATAACAATATTGCTCTCACCAAGAACTAAATTTTTTTATTATACATAAGCTAGATATGTAAGCATTTCAAAAAGATGTGATAAATGTGTAGTTATGATGCAGTTATACCTACGCCAAGCAGTCTAGGAAGGTAAAGAAATAAATGTTTTGGATGCACATACGATGTCAAGTAAATAGCAACTTGTCAGAAAATTAAATTGAAAAGTTAATATACCTGCAAGGCATGATCGAGTGCATCTGAACCAACAGGATGTGGACCCAATTGAGTTAAGGCTTCAACATGTTTGATGGCTTGATGCTCCGAGAAACCCCTCTTACCAACCTCTTCCGCCCCAAGTGGCTTAGGTAGATTGAGAAACTGAAGTTGATACACAGACCAACTCCCATATGCCGCTAGCACAAACAACGCTAAAATCACATATTTTGACCTTTTTGCTACCAAAACCACATTGTCTGAATTGCTGCTCTCCCATCTAGTAGATGGATTAGATTGCGTCGAACCTTTAGCCCTGTGCCTCATTTTCTTCTACCACTCAGTACTATCCAATTAGCCTAGGTATAGGCGATAGAGAATAATAATAAGCTAACACAATCAAGAATGTTAAATACATATAATTGACTTTTTCGTGGTTGGACTTTATTTATAGAAGTCAACTCAAACTCTTTCCCTTATCCATTTAGCATTTTGTTTGTGTAATTCCCTGCAACTGAAAACTCAATAATAATATATGATAATTATTCATATTAATCAGATGGTAATTTAGCAGCAAAATATATCGTGTTAGACAATAAATTATTGTTAAATTTCTTTTTCTTTATCCTTATTATTTCTTGACAATCTTTGAATAAAATATAACTTCAGAACAAGCATATTTTATTTATCATCATCAAGAGCATACTCAACGGTATACAACATTTAGTTAGGAGTTTAACATAAATTGCTCTTCCCGTGTGTTCACTGAACAAAAATCGGTGCATCATTTTTTATCACCAAAAGGTAAATACATGCATGCATAGCAGGCGTAAGCTTAAATCACCATTCAGGCATTGTTTACAGTTGATCATCGTCAAGAACAATTATGCGTCAATACCAAACAAGTTGAGGTCGACTATATGAATCCTCACTTTATTTATGATCAGCTCATATGATTATTATAGTAAATAAAATAAGTGAAAATAAGTAGTGCAGCAACAACAACAACAACAATATTGAGGGAACTTACTTGGATAGGGGCAACCAACAGGAGACTAGTATATTGACGGAAGAAGCAGCAAGCAGATGCGAGAAGAGCACACTCTTTTTCTTCTTCCTTTAATTTGCACGCTTTCAAATTAGGATTCTTTACCAGAAAGAGCCTCTCTACCTCGCAAGGTAGGATAACATACACTATATCCTCCCCACACCCCACTTTGTGAAATTTTACTGGTATGTTGTTTTACACATTAGGGATTCTTTAATCC
This sequence comes from Lycium ferocissimum, assembly GCF_029784015.1. NCBI lineage: Eukaryota > Viridiplantae > Streptophyta > Magnoliopsida > Solanales > Solanaceae > Lycium > Lycium ferocissimum. The sequence goes on along the minus strand of NC_081344.1, from coordinate 12,745,330 downwards.
CACCAATGCCTCACGATTTTTTTTTTAATTAAAAAAAAAAAAAAAAAAGGAGTTGAAGGACGGCGCTGTTTTGCCTGTTAAATTAAAGGGGGGAAAAAATAAACGACCACAGCAAAAAAGGAAAAACTTATGCGTTTAGCCGGCTTCGTACCTGTTACCTTGGGCTGAAAGTGAAGCCCGTTTCAATTTATGTCAAGGGATTCAAAATTAAATATATGTACATAAATAAATAAATGGAGACGTTTGGCTTTTTAAAGGTTATTTGAATTTAATGAAAATGTGAAGGAAAAAAAATTAAAAATTACAGGGCAAAAGCTTTTTAAGGAAAGGAAAGAAAAATTCGGACAATAAAAAAATGCAAATAATGATCTAGAGAAATGTCATAACAATACAATGTTATTATATCTTAGCTTGGTTGCCCTCTTCCAAAGACATGCTTAGTTACCCAATACATTGGATCTTTCAATTTAAATCCGGAATCACTTACACCTCAACCTTCAGTTCTCGGCTTCTGCCTTTATATACTAATTAGTTAATTTGACCGCGCTTCGCGCAATCATTGTAAGCTTCAAGTTTATTGTGATTACCAACCTCTATCCTGTAATGTCTTTCTTTAAGAACTTGTAAGGTGCACATAACTCTTTTTTCTTACATATTTCGAATATATTATAGTAAAATTAATGTGACACCGTCAATAGATGAAGCTCCATTTATAAATTCTCTATATTATCAATTTCAAAACTAATTTCATTTAATTCTGAATATAAAAAATAATAGTTCCTGAACAGTTCAATTTTTTTTTCCACGGTAATGAACTTGGCTAATCCTTGCGCCCTCCCCTCCCCCCAAAAAATATATCATTTCCTTTAGACATAAAAATAGAAATCATAACTAATTTCATCTAAATCTCAAAATAAAATATGATTATCATCTAATTCACGAGTTAGGAGAAAAATGTTTATACATTGTGACGAAGATTAATAGAATGAAACTAAACCTCGATTTCTTTAACAGGAGAAGTTGTAAGCTCCTAAAAGTGTGAGTACTGAGTAGTAATACATTCCTTCTCAAATTTATTTGGGGCTCTCAAAATCATTTTGTCACCTGTCTGGTAACTTTTAATGAAGATATTATTAACTGTCATATGTAGTTCTTCTTTTTTATTTTTTGTTTTTGCAATTGTTGGCATACTTTGCAAAATGCATACGTAGTTTTTCTTGTTAAAATAATTTTCTATGCACAATGAAAAATATAATATTGCTTTGGAGAAAAAAGTTAAAGAAAAATACAATATGACCAGGCTAGCTGCTCATATATGAAACCATAAAGCATAATCCTTCCGAGGTACATCACGGTATGTTCAAAACTCAAGTACTCAACCTGTACACACTTAATGTTCAGTACTTTTGAGCCTTCAACCGAATTCACTTATGATTCAAATCATGCACTTAAAGTGGAATTTCTAAACTATTTCAGTCCTAGTATCTTAATTATTTGAAGTTTGATGTGAAGCTTTGACCAGACCATTCTTGTATACATGCGTTTATCCCTCAAACTTTTAACATGTAAAATCACAGGTTGACTCAAAATTAATCACGTTTTGAAACTATAGTACTTGCAATTATGTAACCTACCTTGTTAGTCGAGTCGATCAAATCACGACTTGACATCTCTTTTGTAGACATCTCTTTGCAACGGATACATGTACGTAAAATTTAAAGACTTTCAATTTCTCTATCCAAAATGTCATGGAGTACAGGAAGGTCAGCAAAGTTCGATTTAGATCCACCTGTCAGATTGAAGATTAGTCAAAGTTTTATATATCAAGAATTTGGTAAACAACATAATTTTAACTAATTTCAATATAAAGTTATAGCTAATGGAAGAAGTATCCTGATCCTTCAAAAGCATCAACCCTTGTTTCAAAGGCAACTGCATTTTTTTATTAGAAAAAAATAGAAGTTCTTAATGCAGTCAATTTCTCCAAACTAGTTCAGCTAAATTCTAGGGATTATGCACAACATGAACTATTCAAAGGGGGAAAACCATTCTTGTCAAAAACTGAAGTGAGATTATCATCGCTATTTGCTCATGATATCCAACCAAAATTCTTCTAAAGCATTTAAAATAGAAACAAGAATGAAAAAGAAAACAAACAATTACAAACTGGTCACATCTTCATTGTTCTTTCTCCCTCAAAGAAATTACTTCATAATTTAGTAACTTTTTCGATTCTAGTCTAACAAATTTTACAATATCAAGACTTCAATATTAATCAAGATTCTGATTTCAGGCTATACTTTTGTATAAAGAAAATCATCATAGACACACAAAGTGAAACTAAAGCACATGCATTAAAAAATGCCCTCAAAATTAATTTTATATAATGCTGGCTATTATTTTGATGGCCAGCTATACAATGTAAAAATTCAAAAACTAAAATTGAAAGAACTCCCCTGCTCATCCTCTTTTTCTCCACTTTGTAGAAATGCTACCATTTCCCTTACTGGGAATAGCAATGCTTGTGCAGTGCCCTTCGTCTTCTGTAATATTTGTCTTGCATTCATCAGCAAAATCTTTCTCTTAATAAAGACTCTTTTCTTGGTTTCTCCCTCGCTTCAAAGCCGATGACGCGTCCTAAAACCATTACTTTCTTGCATACCTTGGTTTCTTTTAACCCCTCCAAGGTGAATATTTCTTCACAGAAATAACGACCACAGGTCATACAAAGGCAGAATTTCATGAAAATTGACCGTTTTTCAATTACAAAAGCTAAAAAGTGACTATTATCAAATTTACCAGAATATTTGCTTCAAACCTCATTTTCTAAGTCATAACTCACAAGTGGATAAAGCATGTTGTCAATTTGAGAGGCCTCTGTTTCGAGGCAAGTATTCACTTTGCTCACATTTGACAACATTACACAAACCTATTCCCATGATAAGGTAACGAAATCGAAAAAGTGCACAATATTTTAAGAGCCATAATGTGTTGGTCCAAAATCAGATTGTCATACAGTTCGTATTCCCGCAACAAATTTGAAATCGGAAAGGTCTTTTGGCCACACTGTTTTGGCCACAATCCAAAAATAATTTATCTTCTTAATGTTATTTATCATACAGTTTATCGTTTAAAATTATCTCAACAAATTTGAAATACTCTCAAAATACTTCAAATCACCTGCAGCACCTTAAACCAAGAATCGTATTAAGATGTTGGTCATAAGCGTGGTCTTTATCACGGTGTTCTATGTCGGAATGGAGTTTGACATAGATTCCCTCATGAAGGAAGAATCTGATGAAATCAACGGCTCTTTCACTGTGTTGTTTTTTTCACTTCCCATGCACTATGTCTTCTAGCGTACCTGGTAATTAAGAGAATGAATTAAAGAGGAATAATAGTGGGAGGAAAATTAAGAGAAGTAATTAAAGAAGAAGTAATTGTTGAGAACTCGATACGAAAAGAAGCAACTGTTCGGGAATGGGAAAATAGATTGAAAATAAATGAGGGAAAAGGAGGATAAAAAGGCAAAAAAACAGGAAAAAAAAGATAAATAGCATTCCTGATCAATGAGGCATGCCACGTCACGGGGCCTATGTCCTGCTTTTATAATATATATAGATATAGATTAACTAGGTAATTTACCCGTGCTTCACGCAGTCATAAATGACCTTATAAAATTTGTAATTAGTTCTCTCCTAATATTTAAAATAACAATAATGTAAATTCTAGTAAATACATTAAGAACATTCCAACAAAAATAAGAAGATTTGACAGTATCACATATCTCAAGAACCTCTTTGAAATCACAGAAGTCTTTCCATTTTGAGCAATTTTATTTACTACATATTTTTCAATTGTCATCTTTGTTGCTTAGTATATTGGCTTCTCAATTTTGGACAATTTTTCAACATTAATTTACACGAAAAGTATAAAATATTTCTATTTAAAGTTGGACTGAGAGTAGAAATGGAAAAAGAAAAAAAAAAAACTTTGAGAGGATAATTTTGGTTTCGGTCTCTTGTCATCGCAGCTGAAGGTGTAGTCATCTTCATTAGAACCCATAGTTTGACCATTTGATTGGATATAAGCAAGATAAAAAGAGTCTTGTGAAACTTTATGAAGCCATGATGCTGCCATAGTTATGGTCAAAATAAACCTTTCCGTTTACATTATATCCAGCATAAGGGCAGTAAAATGGGCAGACCACCGAACGGAGACTGTTAGTCTATAACTTCTATACTTGTCCGCAAAATCAACCACCTGCAATATTTTTAATGTGCTTAAAATTCTATGCATAAGAAGCTCAAAAATAAAAATGTACAAGGCACGTATAACTCGTGCATAGGCAATTTGCGTAATTACCTCTTGTGCAGTATGTAATAATTTAGAGGAATAAGAAGGGTCAGAAACTTTGAACATAATAGAGGCAGCACCAATGCAATTGCAGCCTCAGCAGCAACATCATAACCCAGATTTTGGGTACATTGTTGAGTCATGTCTTCTTTGCTAACCAGCTACCACGCATATTAAGAAACCAATGATGAAGTGTAAAGTTTATCAAATTATCCTTATGTTAAAAAAAATATTTTTTTGCTCTTGATGATTAGAACATGCACAAGTAGTTCATCTTTTGACATTGGGAATCCAATCATCATCATTTAGAGTACTACTACTTCTTTTGCCTCTTACTATTCCTATCTTCCATAGGCCAAAACTTTAATTTTCTCGTGAAACCCAAAATTTGACATTGTGAATCCAACTTTTGACCTTGAATAAAGAAACTTGTCATTTTTTTGTCCAAGGGCAAAGATGGAAAAAACTAGTCAATATATGCATTGGTATCTACAAGGAGAAACTTATTATGGGACAAATTTTTATGACTAAGGTGACACTTATTATGGGACGGAGGGAGTAGTTGTTAGTTACCAAATATCGATAGGCATATCTTCTTTGAACATGCCTTTTTAATCGTTCTCGCAGGACCGTTTAAGATGTTCAATTGTATTGAAATCTAGTAATTTTGCTAGATTCGTACACAACTATACAACTGGATTAGGATGTTGAAACGTTATGAAAATATATATTGAACAAAAACCTTCAGTTGGAAGTAGATGAAGGTGTTGAACCTTTTTGAAAACATATATTGAGCAAGACATCAATAATTGAACTTAAAGGGTCAAAAAGAATTGCCCGACTTGCATCTACAACAAAACAACAGCATACTCAGTGTAATCCTACAAGTGGGGTCTGGGGTGGGTGGTTTCTACGCAACCTTACCCCTACCTTATGAAAGTAGAGAGGTTATTTCCAATAGACCCTCGGCTCAAGTAAAACATAACAAAATCAGTTACGGAAGGAATTACAGTAGTGAAGCTTATTATGCTTTAAATATTGATAGGCATTCCCAAGAAACTCATGTGAATTGCAGAAACCTTTTTGTCCCTCTAACTCTTCATTCTTGTGTTCCGCTTTAAGAATATTTTATGCAGCAAAGTTTAGACTACAATCACATACGATTCTCTATTTGACTACATTTTAATCCATATAGTGCTAATAAGTACCTTTTCACTCAATTTGAAGCCTAAATTTCAAAGTTAGCAAAGCTGCTTTTTCTTAAAGATATTCCACATCAATGGTAACACAAACCATGTAATAAGGAAAAGTTGAGTGCTGCCTTAAGATTTCTTACCTGGCGCATCAACCGAGATTCTTTTGTAGATGTTGAGCCACACAATAAAGCAACTGATGGTTTGCATTCTGCATCTTCCATGTTTGTTAATAAGTTTTGAATTTGCTTATAATTTCCCAGCCTGCATCTGTAGTGTGGATTTTGGAGCCATTCCTGAAACCATGTGTAAAGAAATGGATCATGGGCCTAACTCAACCTCAAAAGCTAGCTTATGAGAGGAGGATTGTCCAAATCCATATAAGGAGACTACGTCTGCATTAACCATATGAGAGACTTTTTTCATTCTTCAACACCCCACCTCACACCTAGGACTGGACATCTAGTGCGTGGGCAATTTAATTTGGGGGCCCACATCGGGTGAGACGGGTCCTGCTCTGATACCATGTAACGAAATGGATCATGGACCTAACTCAACCTCAAAAGCTAGCTTATGAGGGGAGGATTGTCCAAGTCCATATAAGGAGACTATCCATCTCATTAACCACCGATGAGAGACTTTTTTCATTCTTCAACACCATGGGCAATGTATCTCTAAGGGATTTTTTCCGAACAGGGCGTCAAAATAAGCATGTCCTGTTGTTTTGCTTTTTCTTAGAATAGACTTATGATACAGTTCTGCATTAAACATGATTCGCATTCGAAGATAATAAGCTCATGAAGAAAGATAAAGATATAGGGAAGACCAAAATGCACCATTTCATTCATCAAAGTTTTTATGGTAACCGTAAATTCTTAGCCATTTGTTGTGAGTTTAAAAAATCTTATTTTTACTGATTTGGTGCATAAAACACAAGAAGGTACAATGAAACAACTCAAAATAGCAAATAGGAAATAGATAAAGAGAGGGCATTGTCTAAACAACAATAAATTACAAGGAAACTGGACTTAGGAGCATCAAACCTCAGATACACCTCCAAGGACTACTAATTGATCAGTTTCCTCTGGTGAATAACTAAGTTGTTGAAGCTACTTCCACATGAAGACACAGGGAGAGAATGTGCAATAAAGCCACAAGAGAAGTAGAATCAAATTGGTCCATGTCAAAAGCAGTCAATCTTTCTGTCGCAAAATTGAAGAACTCAGTCGGTAAATTAAGTTTTATGTATCATTGATGTTCCAATCTTCCCCTCAAGAAGCCATCACTTATTTTGTTCTTTAAATTGAAATCTGAAAGAGGGAATGAAGAGATTGAAGAATTTGATCTTGAATTAATGATATTTAAAAGGCGGAAAGTCATGATTTAAAGAACACTATATACATTCCGTGTTAATACAAGAGTATAGGGGCAGAGCTAGGTACAGCCAAGGGGGCTGAACCCCCTTTGACAGAAAATTACACTGTTTATATATGGCTAAAATTATATTTTGTATATATATGTTAGATATTGAATCCCCTTTGGCTTCTTCGTGTGTTTACTTTTTCATATTTTGAACCCCCTTAGTGAAAATCCTGGCTCCGCCACTGCCAAAGTAATTGAGATCTTATGGGAGTGGTGATGGTCGGTCCTTGAACTTCGCTGCGGGATTTCTCCTTTGTGGATAATTTAGTGCAGTGGAGGAAGAATACATATATATATATATATATATATATATATATATATATATATATATATATATATATATATATATATATATGTAGAGGGAGAGAGAGAGAGAGGGAGAGAGAGAGGGGGAGGGATCGAGAGGCAAACTGGAAACGTTACAAAGAGAGCAAAAAGGCAGGGAAGAGTGTTTTAAGATTATTAGGTTGCTGAAGCGGTGTTTCATGCTTTCTGTTTTTTTTTTCCAGAGGAAACTGCCAAAATAATGTGGTAAAAGATAAATATATTTCCTGCGTTTAGGATGCGCCACGTCAGCGGACCTATGTCCTGCTTTTATACATATTTATATAGAAGATTCTTATTTGCGAAAACATGTTATAAGCAGTCTTGCTTGGATTTGAGGCTTAGTAATTGCTGTCATTATAAACTAGTCATTATGGTCTATTTTTTACACTAAGGATAAAATCTATTCATATAGAAAAAGTTAAAGGTACAAAGTAAACCATTGAGATGTAAGCTCAAGTTGACATAAAGATATATAGTATATAGTGATAGACAACATTGACTATATTGGCAGTTGCATGATGAACCATTTAATGGAACTAAAATAGACCCTAGAATTTTTACTGCAAAAATATGATTTTCTAGTATAGACACAAGATTTTGTTAGCATCAGCTTACTCCTTTGCAATTATTTAACTTGTTGACCTATTACACCATAGACTATACTGCAAAATTTACACGAGTCGTCTTGCAATTTGGTATGCCACATCGTGACATGTTCTATGGAACTCAAGGCTGTATATCTTATAGTTGTAATTTGAAATAAATGTTGCAAATGGAGTAATATAATTCCTTAAGTGGTTAGATTTAACCAAGGGGATTAACTGGGAGCAAGAGAGATAGAAAAAACACACATCATCAAACTTTTATTAGAAACCGCAAAAAAACATATACATACAAGCTTCAAATATAATTATTGAGATTTGCTAGAGCAAAACCTTTTTCATTTTTACACAAGGGATGAATACAATGCTTGTTGACTCTCTTTTCTTCGGTGTCAGCCTTTGTTGTGTTCCTACAATTTGCTTACATCAAGAAGTGAATGGCATAAATAATTTAGCATTTTGGAAGATCTTTTGGAGGTGGTAAAAGTGACTCATTTGGACCCTTGCCATTATCTACAAGGAATGCCATCTTCAATCCCCATGTTGTATGCACTTCTAAATGGCAATGCATAAACCAAACTCCTGCAATTTCATAAGAGTTTAGCAACCATTATAAATGCCTCGTGAATTTAAGTTATATACACTGATAATATCAAAAAAAATCATTCTATCAGTGCAATTCAACTGAATGTAGCATGTTGTTACTTTATTTTTTCTGTAGTACCTGGATTGTCAGCGCGGAATCTTATGGCTACCCATCCTCCTGCAGGTACTCCAATTGTATTCCTCTCAACAGGATCAACGAGATTAAAATTCTTTGGATCTGTTTTCGGATTAAAATTTCCTAGCCCTTTACCAACAGCAAAAAAATTGAACCCATGCAAATGGATAGGATGGTTCTCAGGGGCTATAATTCCAGTATCCTGCAAAACTACTTGAACTGTTGCATTATAAGCCAATCGATAAACCTTTGTCCCACTCATCGTAGCCAAGTTTTTCGGTGGTGTTCCAGTGTAGTTGAATTTAGTTGGAGGCTTTTGAGGAAAATCTGTCGTATAAACTCCTTTGATGCCAAAGAAATGTGCTTGTAAAATGGCTACTGTTGGCATGGTAAATGTCACATTGTTTATACTAGCAACGACTCTGCTTCCATTCCCCTGTTTGCAAGTAGGACAAGGGTTAACTCCTAACCCCACCGTAAAAAACAACGAATGATCCACATTTTTCGGAACTTTAGCAGGGTATTTTTTCGAATTGAGACTTCGAAGAGAGTCGATAAAGTTGTTAGCAACGGGGGTCGCATTTTTAGGCGGGGTGCTAGTCAGGGTAGTGACCGAACTAGCCAGAGTGCCCGAATAATGTAACGTGGCTGTAGCAGTCGCGTTATCGACTGCAATAGGTGCATCCATGAAGGGAGAAGCAGCCAACATGTATTTTCCTGAACCTTGATCAGCTGTTACAAGTACATTTGTTGTTTGGCCTGGAGCAATTATAATTGTGTCTGTTTTAAAAGGTTTTACGTAGGTGGCGTCTACTTCAACTACGGTCATTTTGTGACCAGCAATCTTGAAGAAGAGTTCTTCATTGAGTGCAGCATTGATGACTCGTAACATGTAGGATTTTCCAGGATCAACATTCAACTTGTATCCACCTGCATATTGTAGTTCAAAAATTAAAATTTCTTATCTTTCAGATGAATCATGGTGTAAAGATATACAGGTTTTACCCTATTTCCTAAGTAAGTTTAACTTTACATACTGACAATGTAAAAAGATTTGTACACTACTGAACCACCTAAAAATAACTAAGTAACCATTGATTACAAGTGGAACTAGATGTCGGAAAAAAAAGGCACGTGATTTATTGCAACATATGAAAAATACACTAATAGTGTAACAAAATTTACCTTGGTAGTGTATATATAAATTAAAGTATTTCTAAATTATAATGTATATATATTAGACTTGCTATGAATAGTTACATATTGTTGTATGTTACTTAGCTTGATAGTATAAGATAATTATATACTCTCAATGAACAGAAGTTACTCGATAAATTTTTTAGTTGTAGATATTACCTTGGGATGGACAATTTGAAAGTGCTCCAGGATGACCATTAATTGTGTGAGCATCAGAAACATTAGGGGCAACACCTGCCTTAATGGCTTGATTAATCACAGCTTCAGTATCAGATTTCCACCATTCAGCTGCATTAAACCATCAAATTAATTTACTCTTTTCCCTCAAGAAGACATGCCATCTAATTTTTGTAACAAAGTGGGAAAAAAAAAATCTCTAAGGGAAAAAAAGTGTAGAAATTTATGTTCACCTAGAACAACTATAGCTTCATGGTCAGGTTTTGGAAATGGATATGGAACACCAAGCTTAGGCAAGATGACAATGGCACCATGCATAGTTGCCCTTAGCCATAGAATATGAGCATGCCAAAAGAGTGTACCCCTTTGACCAGTGATGGTGAAGTTGTACACATACTTTTGACCTGGCTGAATTGGACATTGTGTGATATATGCTGGTCCATCTGACCAACCTGTTCTAAGTTGTCTCACACCATGCCTATCATACACCAAATGAAAACATTAATTGTGTAAAGCAAAGAGAACCAATTAAGTGAATTGTACAAAAGTGATAATGGAAATTAATTTTGATGCTTTCAATGGAGCAGTCTAAATACTATGCACTGATGTGTGAGAAATATTTATACAATCACTTGTAAAAAAAGAAAAAATTAACCTAAATAGCAGCCTCACCAAATTGCTTAACTAAAAATAGCCAATGAATGTATATAAATATGTATAATTAATAGCCAGCGAATGTATAAAATATATATATGTATAACCGTGTATAATTTGTATATACTGACTAGAAATTAAAAGTAAAACAGTAAATTCAGCAAGCCGGCTATTTCCGTAAAGGTCTATATAAAAAAGGTACAAAGATAAGTAGGAATAAGGTGTACAGTTGAATCTCCTTCGTTGAAAAATATACCGTGTAAATAGAGAAAAAATGAAATTTTTAGTTATATATAAACTATTGAATTCCCCTAACATAAGAAATTTTTTTGGTGGAGTAGCAAAAGGAGTTTGAAAAGTTACTTCAGGTCACATGCTCAAATCCTAGGTGTGACATTGTAATTATAAACTGATACAAAAATTATAAGTAACCAACATGCTGGTTAAATATAGATCATGTAAAAATCTCTCTATTTATATAACTTACCAATGGATAGAAACATTGTATTTGACATGGTTAACAACATTGACGAGCACAGTGTCACCTTCCCTAGCATAGACTGTGGGTCCTGGGAATTTCCCATTAACAGTGGCAATGGGCTTCGTAGAACACAGACGAGTCGTATTTTTCATCATCACCTGGTTTTGGAGTAATAAATTTGTTAGTATTTTTGATAGGAGTGTCATGGTACTGATGATGTATGGTTTGACAATTTATTTTCACCTTCCATATGGTTTGAAAGTAGTAATGATTATTTTTTGAAGTGTTGGCGCCAACTAATTTTTGTTTTATTAGACCAACCACCTTTGCTAATTGGGATTTACTCTTAGCTAATTTGTAATGCATTGTACTTTAAGAAATCTACTTGTTATTGCCAACAAACTCTACATCAACATATTTTGTGACTGTTAATAGTGGATCGAAATGTCAACAGTTCTGAAAAATGTTGTAACTTGTAAGGCAAATTATAATAATAAGGAAAACACACACAAAAAAAAAAAAAAAAAAAAAAAGAGAGAAAACGATGATCATTTATTTTGGAAAATAAATATGACCATTGAGAGTAAATTAATTTTAGAGCCATATAACAAAGTAGAACCATCACTAGAACATTGATGGCATGCAAATTAAAAGTCATTTACGTTTATTGAAGATTACACTAGCACTTGAAAACATTCATGGATTCAGCAAGTAATTATTCTCATAAACCATTCTATGATGCAGAAATGCTTCAATATCATTGAAAAAGCAGTTCTATGTGCTTCAAGCAAATCTATAACTTAGAAGAAATAGCTAACTAGCTAGTAACAGAGTTGGTATGTCTAGTCAATAAGAGGGGGTAGACGAGCAGTACTTTGTACTGTTTTTTAGTTACTGAAAATTAATGCAAGTAATCTACTGTATAACAAGTTAAATTACGTTGATATCGTAGAAGTTACTTACAATTAAATCCTTACTTTACTACTAATACTTACATTGAAATTGTAACGTCGAATCCGGCATTCAACGAAACCTGGAAAGAGGCAAGCAAACAAGAAGAAAATACGAAGCCAAGATTCCATTATTCTTTTTGCTCTTTTTACTTTACTGTAATAGAAAGAAATGTGGTTTTCTTTTCAGTAGTGATAGATGTCTTTTAGGCTTGTTTGTATATATATAGGTGAAAAGTCCTGTTTAATTTAATTTGCTGCTGAGTCGTTTTTCTTTAGTTAGGTGATGACATGGATATTGGGGCCAGTCCTTCTCTTCTCGAACAACAACATACATTCAATCAAATTCAATCAAAAAAAAAAAAAAAAAAAAACAAACAAACAAACAAACTGTCATTAGGCACGTAATTCTTTCCCGATTATTTCTTGCATTTTACATAAAGTACATAACTCTGTGGACCACACTATAATTTTGCAAATTAAGCTATTCTTGTGAGTGGGTGAAAGGGGTGTGTGTGGATAAATTAATTTTGATTTTCATATTTCCAATTTGATTATTATCCAAACTAATGACCGTCGAAAGCCATCTATGATTCTTGTGTTTCTTCATATCCCATTGTCCCCACATGCAACAAAATAAGGTAAACTCTCCTAATTAACTTCCAGCAACAAAATAAGGTAAACTCTCCTAATTAACATCCACTAACTCAATATCGCTGTCAAAATAAAGAACAAAAAACAATTTTGAAAGGAAGCCGCGGTTTGGACAAAGAAACTTTTTTCCTTTTATAAAATTAATCTTTTTAAAAAATATCGTTTGGTGGATTGGAGCCGAGGGTCTAGTGGAAACATCTTTACCTCTCAAAGTAGAAATAAGGTTTGCGTACACTCTATTCTTTCCAGACCCACTTGTGGTTTAATTTACACTGGGTATTTTGTTATATTGTCTGGTGGATTGATTTTTAAGTTAGTTTTTGGAGATGAGTTTTTCAAGTTTAAAAAATTGATTATCCAAATACAACTCAACTTCTAAATGTCATTTTTCAACTTCAAAAGTTCTTTTTCTAGTTTCAACCAAATCTATGTCCAAACACGTACTTAGTTTCTTAGTTTACTGAATGACTTTTTGTAATACTTGGTCAAAATACTTTTATTTGTTGTAATAATTTAGTGACTTCTTGTGATACTTAGGTAAAATATATTGAATTACCTTTTTACTACAAAAAATAATTTAATAACTGTGATACAATTAAAAAAAAAAAAAAAAAGTTGAATGATCTACCGTAAAGTTATCCTATTACATAATACATCATGCCTCGTGCATTTCCGAGGCATCTGTTCAAGAGATTTTAGTTGTTTGTAGAAGTTCCTTCTGATTAAATTTGTGAAGGGTGTAGTCATAAAATATTCAGATATATTAACGTTGAATTGAAGAAATTGAGTGAGGGAATTAAACTCTCTTTTGATATGAACATAGTGAAGAATTAGATGGCTCCTCGCTAGGAAAGTTCATCATCCTCCATTTTGCACTTCCTCTTTCAAGAATTATAAGTAAACATACAAATAAAGGGACTCATGTATTTTCAGCATATCCTTTTCTTCAACAAAAATAATAACGACAATAAGTATTAATTAATCTACCATGCCCCTCACAGCCTCACTTCCAGATTCACTCCTCCCCAATCCCAACAAAAAAATAAAAAGCAAAATAAGTGAAAACAAAAAGAAAGATGTGAAAATAAACAAATAAAGAAACTAAAAGAAAAGGCACCTTCAATTGTCTTTTTATTTTTTTATTTTTCTGTTTTGCGTTCTAGCTAGATTATTAATAAGATGAACAAAAATTAATTTGGTGATGAAGACAAGGATTTGAATCAATTATCATTGAACTTCCTTTAGTAAATTTTTTAGAGTTGTCAGAATAAGAAACATATTACACTTCCTCCGATTTACTTGTCACGTTTACTTACCACACAGACTCTTTACCACTTCCTTTAGTAAATTTAAACTAAATTATTCTTATTTATTTTGTGATTTCAATGTAATAGGAGTACTACTTTTATTTTCATTACATGATTTACCCTTATTAGTGTAAGGGTAAAATTAATAATTAAAAGGATTCAGCTCTCTCTTATTTCTTTAAATAAATTAATTAGAACATCAAATATTTTGAAATTATTATTTCTATGTAAAATGAAACGGAGATAGTAGTTAGATATTTGAAATATAACAACGTAAGAGGTGTTATTTCCATTACCACACAGACATCACCTATCTTATTCTCAAGATTATAAATCTCAAATGGAACATACCAATTATCTTAAACCAGCCTTTCGAATTGTAATTTTCAATTTTCTGTACATCAAAATTAACAACTTGTAAAGTAAAACAAATAACCAAATCTCCTTTGTTCACCCCACCCTACCATCCTCCCCAAGAAGGAGTTTTTTCACCAAATTTGAATGAAAATTATGTAATTATTTTTAACAAAATGGATATAGAAATTCGAAGTTTTGTTTTTATATTTTGCTTATGAGGGAGAAGTAATCATAACATTGCATAACTTGTTTAGAGGACAATAGGTAATATACCAACCAATGAGTAATTATGGTGGCTAATTGGTTTCTGTATCATTTAATGCTTGCTATCTGCAAGAGCATATACTACATTGTTTCAAAACTAAGATTAATCTAATCATCCTTCTCTTCCCAACCCATTCCAAAAATATATATATGATTAATAAAAAGAGAAAATTCATAGAAAGATGAGAAGAAAATTAAAGGAATTTGGTGATCAACTGACTCAAATTAAAGGAATTTGGTGATCAACTGACTCAAATTAAAGGAATTTGGTGATCAACTGATTCATCATTCTTTATTGAGAAGGGATTTCAATCTGCTAGCAGATGGTAGATTATGTTTCACGTTCATGTCGAATATCTAGATCAACTTGTGTGGTTCATCTTAATTGATATGAAAAGGAAAAAAGAAAAGAAATATGTTATAAAAGAAAGAGAAAAGACATCATTTCCCCCTGGGCTTGGCTTCACTTAAGTATTAAACTTAACGGTAATTATTTACCCCTAAACAACTTAAGCGATAATTATTTACCCCCTTTAACGGGTGACGTGGCAAGAAAGTGTCTCAATCTCTTAAAAGCGCGTGGGAGGAAAAAATAAACACTAAAAGTGATCCCAACCGTACGAGATGTCATCTTCTAATTGGATGATATATTAAGATTTTCTTAATATTTTATTTTCTATTTTAAATTAACTTTTTCCTTTTCTTTCTTATTCTTTTCCCTTCTCTTTCGCGTTCTACTTTCATTCCCACTATTTTTTTCTTCTTCTTTGTTTCTTTGTATATAGATTTAATTTATGGGTTTGATTTGACACAAATAAAGAGATTAAATTTGTTGAGTTAACAAACCCGGCTCAAATTCGACCCACCGGTGAAACTTGATCATTCAAATGCATAAAGTTGACATTTGCATAAAATTGACATTTGCTTTGTTCTTTGTGTTGGTTTATCTCTCTAGTGTTGTTTCGGGTTTTGTTATTAAGCTCTAGTTACTTTAATTTCTTATTACATATTCAAGGAACAATCTTCACCGTCCGAAATTACAATTCTTGTCTTCAAGAAAATATTATTGTTATCAATTGAATGCACCCACGCGTACGAAGAAGGCGGGGCGGGACGGAGACATACTATTGTTATTTGTGTTAACAATAACAATGACAATTGTTATTCAAACGGTGGATTTGGAATTATGGGTTGCATTGTCTCAAGCCGAATTCATACTTATGTTAATTGTTGTTAATTTGTAAACCGAGATTAAGCATGTGAGTTGGAATATTATCGCGTAAGAAGATTAAAATGCAAGCTCGATACGAGGCATACTTTCTTAGAAATGCAAAGTGAATATCTTTGGAGGGGCGGACTTTTAGTTATATTTAGTTATCTTAGGATCACGTGACTTTTAGTTGTGTTTAACTAAAAATCCGCGGGAGAAACGAACTTTTAGTTATGTTTAGTTATCTGCGGGTCCGTGAGACTTTTAGTTGTGTTTAACTAAAAGTGTATGAGAAAATTTAGTTATGTTTAGTTATGCCCGTCTGTTCTCATATCGTTTCTTATATTCTTTGTATTGTCTGGTTATTAGTATTAGGAAAACTTAATACATTGATACGTAATGGTGATTTTCGGGTTCAAGAGGAGTTGAGTATTTTGGAAAGGAAAGCATCACCGATAGAGGAAATAACAAAAGAAAATATGAAAATGCGAGTTAGCCGGATATCCTTGAATGCTTATTGCTTGGGTTGCTTGTCTCAAGCCGAATTCATACTTATGTTAATTGTTGTTAATTTGTAAACCGAGATTAAGCATGTGAGTTGGAACATTATACATAAGAAGATTAAAATGCAAGCTCGATACGAGGCATACTTTCTTAGAAATGCAAGTGAATATCTTTGGAGAATGACTTTTAGTTATATTTAGTTATCTTGGGATCCGTGACTTTTAGTTGTGTTTAACTAAAAGTCTATGCCGAGAAACGAACTTTTAGTTATGTTTAGTTATCGGTTAAATGGACTTTTAGTTGTGTTTAACTAAAAGTCCGGAGGGGGCGACTTTAGTTATGTTTAGTTATGCCTGTACATTTCTCGTATCGTTTCTTATATTGCTTGTATTGTCTCGGTTATTAGTATTAGGAAAACTTAATACATTGATACGTGTGGTGATTTTCGGGTTCGAGGAGTTGAGTATTTTGGAAAGGAAAGCATCAGCGATAGAGGAAATAACAAAAGAAAATATGAAAATGCGAGGAGTTAGCCGGATATCCTTGAATGCTTATTGTTTGGGCTCCTTCATCGAAAGTTAATTATTTATTAGATTAGCTCGTTGGTGGAGGAGAAATGAATCTACTCACTCCCTATACTTCTAAAGAACAAATGTAATGGAAGCGTAATGAAACGTGCTTTCGCCCAAGGATAGTTGTATTTACTTTTTTCGGTACTGTTGTTTATGGCATTGCTAAAGAAGACGGTTAATGTACTTGCCTACGATATCCTAATGAAATTGTGTGTATATGAAGGCTTCAACCTAATCAATTTCTTGTTTGACACCTTAGCGGTGAAGTTCTGTGATGTAATACGAGTGGACTTCGACTTGATATGGTGGTGGTGGTGTTCTTGAATAATGAAGAAATCACGATGCGGTAAGGGAGTGGGGGTGGAGGGGCGGAAGAAGGTGGGGCGGCGGCGGTGTTGGTGGCGGGGGCGGCGGTGTTGGTGAGAATGAGGAGAAAGTAGAAGAAAGAGAAAAAATAATAAAAGAAAAATAAAAAATGAAGAGTTGGTAATTTTTGACGTGGCAATGACACGGCAATGATGTGGGCAATGACGTGGCGCGAGTGTAATACACTCAGCGGGTCCGAGCCGCTAAGGGGGGTAAATAATTATCGGTTAAGTTGTTTAGGGGGTAAATAATTACCGGTTAAGTTTTAGTTGCTAAAGTGAGTTTTGCACAATTCCGGGGGAAATGATGTCTTTTCTCTAAAAGAAAATCTAAGCATTCGGCATCTGAAACACACTGATACAATTAATTTAGAATTGTGTCAAGAAAGTCTATTTTAGAGGGTAAGGCGCTCCTTTCAAAATTTGAATGGAACAGTAAGTCTTTTTTAGAGGGTAAGGCGCTTCTTTCAAAATTTGAGTGGAACATTAAGACTTACAAATTCAACTAAGACTGTTGTTTAGAGAATGATCCTCTTTTTATTACAAATTCAACTAAGACGGTTGTTTAGAGAATGATCCTCTTTTTATTTCTTTTGCAACTTACACCTTTTAGACCACGAAGTAAACATTTTTTTTGAGCAAACGGAAAATCTTATGAGAAAATATTAGACAACAGTCCAAAATTATAAGTTATTGCAAACGTCACTACAAAAAAATTGGTAATTTGCGGAGGTTGAAAGTTGCAGATTCGCGAGAGGTTTTAGCCTCCGCTATTTGCTAAAGGAGGCTAAAACTTCCGCGAATTGCAACTTTTAACCTCCGCAAATTAAGCATTTTTTTGTAGTGCGTTAGACGACAGTCTAATATTTTGTCTGTAATTAAGGTTGAGCAATATATGAACAAATATTGGAGCCAAGTCTAACTTTGTCTGAAAGGATAATTTTCAAAGTGCTATATTTGTACAATTTTTAAATATAGGGATAAAATCTAACGATGACATAAAAGAAACATTTGCGTAAATTAGCCTACAAGTTCAAGGTTAAGCCATTTGGGCTGATCAATGTACCTACCAACTTACAAGACCGATAAACAATGCTTTCTATTTGTATATTATGAGGTTTGTGCTTGTATCCTTTTATGACATTTGATTAAAATGTGTCATTAAAGGATCGCCTATAGTATTTGGAAGAAGTGTTATAAAACATTGAGGGTACACTCCTGCTAGCTGCTAGCTAAGAAATCATAAGGTAGAATATATACTTGAGTCTATTTGGCTGTAGTTACCTCTGTTCTCAAATGTTATCATGTGTGAGCTCTGCTTTGGAAATAAATGCTAGTTAAAACTTAATCACAAGTTAAGACCAACACTAAAATAACATTTCTTTCTTCAGCTGTGATACTATGACTGCGTATTACTTTATTTTTACAGCTATTAGTAGGCGCAAACATGAATTGAGTGATATTTGGAAGAAAAAAAATAGTATTTGAAGTTGAAGTTGGAAAATGATATTGGAAGTTGAAGTTGGAAAATGGTATTCGGAAGTTGAAGTTATATTTGAACATGTATTTCACTTGAAAAAAAGAAGAAGTTAAAGACTAATTTTTAAAACTTATCTTCAGAAACTAACTAAAAGATCATTCTAATGTATAACTAAACAATATTTTGGAATATTTTTTGAAGAAAAACAGAAATATTATGGAAGAACTCCATCATACACCGAGGCATTATTAATCTGGGCCAAACTAATAAAAGTGGTGGTTGAGATGATGGATCTAAATCCCATAGTAGAATAAGAGATGCAGGACTCAAAAGTGATAACAATTAACAGGTGTTGAAGAAGAACTCTGCAGGATACTTTAATTCATATACATCAAATGCTGACTGGAAAGTCATTTGTTACACTCATGTATAAATTTGATATGCTATTGATAATGATTTTTAGATAGTTTCGACGCTGCAAATATTCACTTTTGTTCCATTTGAATCGTTAACAAAGACTGGAATATGAATCTATCTAAGTTATTCGTGTCACTGAGTGGAAAAGGTAAGTTCTCTGGGGTAAAACTATTATCCATCTGAAACATTGTGAAATGTGTTACATATTCTATTTTTCGGAGTTTCTGACTGTCTTAACATCACATTCTGCTGTAGTTGATGCTCTCGTCATGCATTTGCATTCACAAGAAAATTTAATCAAATTATTTTGAATAATCTTCAGCTCTTAATGCATTCAGCTTCAGGTGGTAAATTTCAATGGTATTGTCTAGTTGAGTTCTTCGTGCACAGAAGAGGCAACCATGGCTAGTAAAAAATACAAATAGAGGAAGAAGGAACCAACATCTCTCTTTTGTTGTCGTTTTCTGGGCCTGACAGAAGGGGTTGGATGGAAAAGCAAGAACGGGACATCTTTGTTGTCAGCTAATGGAGTTCTTATCATATCATTGCTGCTTCTATTGGTCTTCTCCCCTTCTGATAGTATTGGAAGAAGAGTTCAACATAATTCTTAACGTTCTTGTACACTCTCGGCCTTTCCTCATTGATAAGCTTCTCCACTGGTCCGATCTCAACATCTGCATCTGGCATAATGAAAACAGCAAGAGTGTTTCTTTCTCGTTGTGCGTTTGTCACCACCCTGTGCAGGGGGCTCTTAAAAATGCCATTGCTCATTATCTGCAAGGAACAACAATTCTGAGAATTTTACATGCTGTACAACATTTTGTTGGAAAATATTAGAGATAGTAATGCTAAAGAAGAACATTTAATCAACAACCAAGCCGCAACAATAATAATAAAAGAATAGAAAGAAAATTGGATAGGAAAAGGCATTGACTTCATAGTAGATTTCCATAGCTACCCGAGTGCAAATGGTAAAGTGACATCTTACTCCCAAAATACAACAAACCACTCAAGAAATCTTCTAATATGCACTCAAATAGAAGTTTTGGGGGACTCTTAAATTTCTGGACCGCTTTTGTAAAATATTGAATGAAGGACAAGGTCGTTTGAAGGAGATGAAATCATAAAGAGCCAAATAATGTAAGATCTCAAGTACAGATTTTCTGCAATGGGATTAATCTATATAGAAAGCAATTGTACCTTTCAGTGAAGAGACGCGTCCTTACAACAATTGGACACATCTTTTCGGATGTGTCCTAAAAAGGTTGTTGACGCATCTTTTCATAAAAGAATTGCGTCTTACCAAAAGACACATTAAATTTTGAATCACTCAAAATAAATCCAACAAATTTGAAGCCCTTCAGCATGATTTAGTTTACACTTTCGTACCTCAACTTGATCTCCAACATTAATGAGGAAACCATATGGGACAACAGGCACTCTAAACCATTGATCATCTTTGAGAACCTGAAGCCCCTCAACTTCTTTGTCTTGTAACAGGATGGTAATGGCTGATCCATCAGCATGTGGTTTCACTCCAAGTACAACATCAGGCCTTGGACACGGAGGGTAAAAGTTGAATCTTGCAACCATCGTTCTGCATTCTCCACACTGGTCCAGAAAGCAGTTCTCCTCCACATTCAATGACGTTGCGATGGCCTTTAGGAGGGACTCACTCAACAACTTCAATTTCTTGAGATATTCTTCAAATACTTCCCTGCAAGTAGTAATTTGTTAGCCCTGTGTGTTTAACTTATTCATTTCAGAGTAAAACTGCATAGAAGGAACATGTACCTAAAACATTCAGGTTTTTGGGGCCAGAATTGGAGTTTCCTTATATCTTCAGGGAACACATTTAGATACAATCTGTCGGTCCAATCAAGCGTTTGCTTTTCTGAAAGAACTGAATCATTTCCATACCCTTCAATGGCATCAGCATCAACTGTTCTGGCGTATTTAAGTTTCTCCTCAGTAGGAAGAGCAAAGAACTGTTTGCTGATTTCATGCATTTTGTCAAGAAATGAATCTTCTATCCCGTGATTTATGACCTGAATTTCCAATATGTTACTTAAACGGATATTGCAACCAAGAGTGCAGAAACCATATAGATAGCTTGTAGTAAAATTATTTAAGTACCCGCTCTTTTTATTTATAGTTTAATACTGTAGTTTTTTTCACTTTTAAAGAAATGGATCTTGAGCCTAACTCAATGACAAAAACTAACTCTTATGGTGAGGATTGTCCAACATCATATAAAGAGACCATCCCACCCATAAAGAGCCGATGTGAGACTCAACACCCCCGCACGCCCAGGTCTGGACATCTAGAGCATGAACAATATAAAATGGGGCTGAACATCAAATAAACAATGAGTCAGAAATTCAGAATGGACCCAACTCTACTACCATGACTCAACACCGACCTGCAAACCAAAAAATCCAGTTTCTTAATTTCTTTTTTTTTTTTTTTTTTTTGGGGGGTGGGGGGGGGGGTTAAGATCATCAACTGTGATAACAGAGACTCATCAAAATCAGACCTGGAAGCAGCCACAAGACTTGAGACCGGATTGAAGTTTGTTGAGCTCTTCATCTCTAGCAGGGGATGTTGGTGATATGATAAGGCTAAGGTCAACTTCTGGTACATCTAGCAGGGGAGGAGAGGTATTGACTGGCCCTTCTGGATGA
Organism: Lycium ferocissimum; assembly: GCF_029784015.1. Classification (NCBI taxonomy): domain Eukaryota; kingdom Viridiplantae; phylum Streptophyta; class Magnoliopsida; order Solanales; family Solanaceae; genus Lycium; species Lycium ferocissimum. Next base: position 12,723,436 of record NC_081344.1, on the reverse strand, counting down.
ATATACTTTTCTGGAACTTGTTTGCTATTTGCCAGTTCTTGTACCGACTTGAAAACTGTCTCTAGATTTACAGCCATGGTTTCAGTAAGAAGCAAATCTAAAGCTTGTTGTTGGCTTTGTTTGTTTAACACAGTTGATGTAATTCCCAAGGAAAACCATATGAAGGAGAGGAGGTGGCTGGACTTTATTTGAAGCTAGGCAATACAGCCATTTGGTCATAAAATCGAATTCTTTATGGGATAATAATCAAAATACCCCCAATATTTGACCAAAATATCAACTACACATCTAACCTTTTTGTTGGTCCTATTACCCCTGACAAATTTTTTCGATATTAAAATGCCCTTTTTTTGCTGATGTGGCGAGAGAACGTGAATACACCGCCCGAATGACGCGTGATGGCCTTCAAAAATCCGCATCCGACGTGTTTTGACTCAACTAAGTCACATATGATGCCACATAGATATATTTAAATTCCCTCCATTTTTACACCCACTTCTCATTTTTTTAGCCCAACTTCTCATTTTTTTCTCAATCACGACCAAAACAAGCCCTAAACACAAAACCCATTTTCCTTTCATACCACCACCGAACGGTACCACAATAATCCATAGTTTCTTCGACCGGTTGCGTAGGGAAATTAAAGATCGTCTATGAGTTTGAAGTGTAAGTTGCCAAGTGAAGATTTGGATGTTTTGGTATCCATCTCCATTTTTTTTGTCAAAATAATATCCATTATAAACAAAAATACGAGCTGAAGAAAATCCACATATGATTCCCAACAACTTGTTAAAGAACAACTTTCCACCATAAACGAAAATACGAAGGAAAAAAAAACGAAAAATCGAAGGAAAAAAAAAGGAAAAATGCTGAAAAAAAAAAAAAGTTGAAAAATCTAATGTTGTTAAAGAAAATCGGGAAGTTGCTTGTTTGGAGTTGCTACTTGTTGCTTGGTTGGAGTTGTTTAAGCACTAATTCTTTGAGTTGATATTGGGAGAAAATTAAACTCCATTGCTAGGAATTTGAGAAAGTTATGAAGAACACCAAATGGGTTTATTTAAATTCTTCATTGTTTGATCAAATTAATGGATGAACTTTGTTCTATTAGGTGTTAGGAAGCTTCCTTTCATATTTGGATTTGTTTGGATTAGATTTGAAAGGAAGTTGGTGTGATTTTTTTTTTCAACTTCTAATGAAGATGATGATGATGATGATGATAATGTTGATGAAGATGAAGGAGAATTGGTTATGGGTTTTGGATCCTTACTAAAAATAGAGTATGGAAAATTGAGAGATTTTTTTTTTGAGTTGATTTGGTGTGATTTTTTTTCCAACTCCTAATGAAGACAATGATGACGTGGCACGTGGGCGGGCGCGTGTATACAAGCGCACATGTAACGAATTGGGGAGTTGTCATTCCGGGATCGCCACATCGGCAAAAAGGGTCATTTTGATACCGAAAAAAATTTGTTCGGGGGGGGTAATAGGACCCCCGCAAAGGTTAGGTGTGTAGTTGGGATTTTGGTCAAACGTTGGGGGGTATTTTGACTATTATCCCAATTCTTTATTGGAATACTGCACTATTTTCTCGGTTTCCTTATTTTATAGAAACTGTGGGGATTATATATAAGAACCCAGTCAAACTTCTTCTTTTTTTTTTTTTTTTCTTTCTTTTCTAATTACACTAGACGACCTATGCCCGTGCGCAATTTTTTTTTCTTTTCTTTCTTTTCTAATTACACTAGACGACCTATGCCGTCTTTGCGCACGGCCCAACACTTTTAGATTATAGTGCGTATGTGTATGTAGTTGTCTTTGAATAGTGATTATATATATATATATATATATATATATATATATATATATAATATATATATAAAAAAATTTAAAACACGATTAATATAACATTGTAGTTTGTGCTCCGTATCTAAAACTTTATTATATTAATGTTTGCTACGAATACAAAATCGGCAAATTTATTAATATTTTTTAAAAGAGAAGACTTGTTTAAAAGGAAACTATTTTCCTCTCTTTGAGATAAAACAATAGCAATATTTAAGCATCAGTTGATACTTTTAATTTTAATTCGATTTATTTAAAGGTGTAAAATACTTTTTATTTTTTATCAAATTTTGATTTGGATAATTCTAATTCAAATTATTAAATTAATTTTACATGTTGAAAACGAAACAAAGTAGAAATTGATTTTCTATTTAAACGAAGAAATACTATTTTTTAATTTTTGGTAAATATTCTTGGTTTAGCTCATTTTACTTGTCATGTTGTCTTTTGCATGGTTTTTAAGAAAACGTCGATTAGAATTATAATTTGACTAATTTACCTTATTCATTATTTTATCTCCGTTTGATATATTTTTTTTTACGACATTAATCTCTTTTCACATTTATTAGAGTAAGAATAAAAATAAAAAAGTAATTAAATTCTATCTTATTTTAAAATATAAATATTTTAAGTATATTTATTTTAGTAAACATAAAAAATAAATGACATGGTGTAATAGCAAATACAACAGTTTAATATCTAGATTAGATCTTAGGCTAATATAAAAAAATAAAAATAAAAAATTATATGGTTTGACTACTTAAACTTTTGCAGAAAAGCAATTTCATTTGTTCCCACTAATGGATTGATACGCACGTGGCAATGAATCCATCATTATTGGCTTAATGAGATACTTTGAAAATTACATGAATATTGTTTGATTTTTTTAATATGGGGTGCATTTTTTTTTTTGAACATTATTAATTTGCACTATTTTTATGCATATATATATATATATATATATATATATATATATATATATATATATATATATATATATATATACATACTATGTTCAAAACACGATTAATATAACATTGTAGTTTATATAGTATCTAAAACTTTATTATATTAGTGTTTACTATGAATACAAAGTTTGCACTTTTTTTTTTTGACATTATTTTTTTTTTTAATATGGGGTTCACTTTTTATTTTATTTTTTATATTGCTTGATTTTGTTAATATGGGGTCCACTTTTTTTCGTGAGTTTGGAAATGGTGGGTTCCATTTTTTATTTTTATTTTTATATTCTTTGATGTTGTTTTAGTAGGATCCATCCTTTATGGGGTGCACTTTTTTTTTTGGGTGCATTATTATTGTACTATTTTTATGTATATAATATATATACATGTACTAATATGCTCAAAACACGATTAATATAACGATTGTACTTTGTGCTTTCGTATCTAAACTTTATTATATTAGTTTTTGCTACGAATACAAAGTCTGCACTTTTTTTTTTAACATTATATTTTTTTTAATATGGGGTCGACTTTATTTTTTCCCATGAGTTTGGAGATGGTGAGTTCCACTTTTTTTTCTTCCTTTTTTTTTATTGCTCGGTGTTATTTAGTATGGGGCCCACCCCTTTTTTTTTTTTTTTTTTAAGGGACAACGGACGATGAAGCATGGGTCTAAACCCATGCTTTATATAGTTTCTTCTTTTTTTTATTTTTTATTTTTTATATTTAGCAGTGTTATTTAGTATGGGGCACCCTTTTGGACGTACATTAGTTTACCTATTTTTATGCATATATATATATATATATATATATATATATATATATATATATATATATATACTATGTTCAAAACACCATTAATATAACATTGTGTTTGTACTCGGTATCTAAAATTTTATTATATTAGTGTTTGCTACGAATACAAAGTCTGCACTTTTTTTTAATATGGGATTCACTTTTTTTTATATTGCTTGATTTTATTAATATGGGGTCCACTTTTTTTTTCCGTGAGTTTGGAGATGGTGGGTTCCACTTGTTTTTTTTTTTTTTTTAATATTGGTTGGTATTTTTTTATTTTTTAATATTGGTTGGTGTTTAATATGGGGACCACACTTTTTTTTTTTTTTTTTAATGCTTAACGGATGACGAAGCATGGGTTAAGACCCGTGCTTCTATATAGTAGTAATACTTCAATTTGTTGGTCCAAATACACCCCAAAACTGATACAAAGTGGTATCAATATCACCTTTTGCGTTTATGTGGCCGTAGGGTGTGACACTAAGAGCCTGTTTGGAAAGCCACCTAGGAATTGAATTTGGGTGTAATTACACAGTTTAACACGATTGTCTGGTCAAGTAATTACTTGATCAGCATGGAATTGGGTGTAATTGGAGGGGTGTAATTACACTCTCCAATTCTCAAGGGGAAGGTGAGAATTGATGGTAATTACAACGTAATTACAAGGTTACTTTTAATGTCTTTCTTTTTTTGTTTTTATTTTAATTTATTTTCTTTATAATTTTTTTTTATTTCTATCATTTTAATGTCTTTTTTTATTTTTACTTTTTATTTTCAAATTTAGTTTTAAAATATATTTTTCTTTTTTACATTATTTATCGTTTATTTCTCTACCTTTACTTCTTGTGATTCCATGTAATTGCAAGTATTTTTTTATTTCTTATTTGTTTTATTTTCTTCATTTAGCGTAACTATGTTATTATTCTAGTTTTTGAAACTGCACCTTCTAATATTAGAAATAATGAGTAATTAACAAACTTGGCATATAATGAGTGATTTCATTAAAATAGAATTTCATTATTGAATGAGGTTATAAACTTATAATGTTTTTCATTTTTCTTGAATTATATTTACTTTAGTTATGTTAAAACTTATTTTATATTATGTTGGAATTTGACATATGTTAAATAATTATTTTTTTTGTATTTTAAACTTATGTTATATTTATGGTTCCAATTTACTTGCTTTAGCAGTATTGGCTTGTTATTTCACATTGCATGTTGTTCATTTTTTAGTTAGAATCGACACATTAGTTATAAATATATGATTTAGTAATTAATGTATTTTCTAGAAAAAATATATATATCTTAATAAACCAAATCTGACATCATTTATACTTATATAAAAAAAAATTCATTTATAGACATATATTTATCATATTAACTTTAAATTTTAATCTGACTGTGTAATTACACTTCAAGGCAACCAAACAATACGCATGTAATTATAGTGTAATTATGCTATGACAAACAAACAGGCCGTCGTAATTACTATACTGTGTAATTACTACACTAGTAATTACACCAATTCTAATTACCAGGTGGCTTTCCAAACAGACCCCAAAAAAAAAAAAAAAAAGCGCATGGAAACCGAAAAAAAGCCCCAGATCAGTGTATTTTTCCATTTAAAAATGTGTTTTGTTACTGCTTCACTTTCATCACCTCCATCTCCACCAGCCCCCTACTAGAACCAAAAAAAGAAAAAGAAAATACCCCCTCCAAATTCGAGGCGTCTTACCGAAAACTTAAGAAGATAGGCTCTCTAATGCTTCATGTTTTCGATAAGTCAAAATTGATGGAAAATCAAAATAATTAGACGCCAGTGAAATGAAAACTTCAAGAATTGTCCCTGAAGCTCTTGCAGCACTATTGCTGTAGTAGGGGAAGTACTGAAATAAATGATGGGGATGGCATAAGTTTCAACAAAACTCTAACTACATGTGGGGCGAAATCGATGACAATTCAATCTGGATTTTAATCTGCAATGAAATGCTCGATGCGGTTCTTGGAGGAGATCATAAGTTCCTTCCAAATGCTGGGCTTTTCTTCAGCATTAATATCAACAGTAGCTTCGTCATCTGCAGACAAAAGACTGATCATCAAGAGCTAGTAATGGGGTGTGCTAATTTAGGTAGAACTTTAGGGAGTCGTTTGATGATATTTTTGGGAGTGGATATGAATGAGACATGAAGAGAGATCTGAAGGGGTGGAAGGGGGAATATTTCGACAGAATATCCTTAAGCTAAACAAGAACTAGAGTTGACAATTATGCACTTCGGATTAACAGGTGAATCAAAAACTTTCATGGTTGTAAAATCAAAAAGACAGAGCTGTATGAAGCCAAGTATATTGGCATTCACCAAAGGTGAAAAATATCAGACTTAAAAACAATATCTTGTACTAAGCTACTTTGTAATGTCCCGGAATTCTATTGGTGGAAGTTGTGGGAGATAAAGTCATCATCATTCATAAAATGTCCTACAGAATCAGTTAACCACTTAGGCGAAAGAAAAGCACCAGCATCTAAAGCACTTACATACTCGATAAAGGGAACTTATATTCTATCTCTATATTTCATAGAAACGCAAAGACCACTAAGCTCAAATAAGCTTCTCCAAAAGCAAATTGCCTGCTCCATGCATAGTAATTAAGCACCAAAAAGTAACCAAATGGATTTCCATTTTCTCATTTAGCATAACGCAGGTTTCAACAGACATTGCCATCTTAGGAACTGAAATAAAAACAGAAAATCTCTAAGCATAAAATATGGACAAGTCAGTGAACAACTTATCCAGTAATCAGACAGCTGAAACATGCCCAAATTCAGAGAAGTGTTTTAGGCGGCCTCTGGAGCAGGTTGGGTCAATCCATACTGTATGAGCAACCTGTTCACAGATTCCGGTGAGTGCACTTGGTATTTGACTTTACCATTGGTGTGGTATACCTCTGCCAGTTCAAGCTTGTCCGAAGTAAGACTAGTGCTATCCATAGTCTTACTAAGCACCTTCAGAACAAGTTGAACAGCTTCCTCTCTTGTCATGTCATCCGTGTAGTCCTGCTTCAACATTGACTGTGCTGGTTGATTGTTGGCTCCAATTGCTGCAGCTTTCCAACCACCATAATTGCCGCTTGGATCACTCATGTACAATTGAAATCCATAGTTCTTATCCCAGCCTGCAAAAAAGAAAGGAAACACCAAATGGACGAAGCCCACCAAATTGCGTGTAGCCTTGCTTGGTGTCGCACAGAGACTGAACTAACTGTTCGACAGGCATTGGTTCTTGATAAGAAAAAGTATACCGTTGAGCTTGAACTCCAGCAGTGTTAATGAGAATGTTGGCATCTGACATTATTCCAGCCACAGCACAGGCAACGTGGTTGTCAATCTTGTACATCTTCTCGGTGGATGTTGAGGTCTGAAGAAGCTTTGAAGTGACCTTCTTTTCACCTACCAACACCACACCATCTTTAGCTAAGATACCTATTGCACTTCCTGCATTTCCAATAGCTTCCATTGCAGATTCAACCTGATATAAACGACCTTCTGGGGAGAAAATAGTTGTGCGGCTGTCATATCTTCTTGACATTGTGAATTCTGCAGCAACTACCAAAAAAGTTCATAGAGTACAGTCAAGATTTTAGTGTTGTCTAATTTATATTGCATATGTAGTATGAGTTCAAGAAACTTCAAAAGTTAACTTTGTGCAACCCAAACTATCCAACAAAAAATACCTATGCAAGCAATTGTAAGCACAAAGTCCTTAAGTGGCAGATGCCACAATGAAACACACATTTGAAACAGGTTAAATTTGATGCATGAACTGAAGGGAATGACAGTGCATTAGATGTTGCCACAACTAAATCATTCACTAAATCCATAGGCAACTCCCTGGTGCGCATGCATTTCCCATCAAAAGACAAAAATGATAACTTAAATGACAAAATTCCTGTTGTTTAGAACTTCTACGTTAGTGATGCTTCTTTTAGGCTGCCATCAGCATTTCTGGATATCCGGCATTGTTCAGTCAGCTTAATCGAGGCATCTAGTTACATGATAGTTCGGCAACTGAGGGTAGTCTAACTGTTGTATAGAAGATAGCTTCCAGACTCGTTACATTAAAACATAGTGAAGTCTGTTCATATGAACCCATCAAAAAGATATTTTTGTCTTGTTGCAGCTCTTAAAAATAATCTAAAGGCAGCCATCCCTTGGGTAGCCTTTCGAGATGCAGTTTTGCTACTTCTGCACAACTCTCATCCATGGTTTCCCAAATAAACAGTGATCACAGCATATCAAACACAAAATTAGAGCAGTGCAATCCAAAAAGGAATAAAACCCACATCTTTTTCTTTTTTTGAATAAGGTAGGAATATAACCCACATCTCCTCCTCTTTTTCTATTTTTTGGCTTCTGGCCAGCCTTCATATGCAGCCTTTATAAGGTAGGAATATAACCCACATCTCCTCCTCTTTTTCTATTTTTGGCTTCTGGCCAGCCTTCATATGCAGTAAACATTATCTTTATGCTCAGGACCAAAGTTTCCCCACCTTCTATCATTTTTTTCTAGTTGATCACATTTCCATTATTAGCATTTTCCATCTCATTACTCTTTCTTCGATTTCAGTACTTAAAAGTCACTTCCATAAGAACCCTGCAAGCCACAGAATTTGCATGTAATTCACAAGACTACAATGCCACCGACATCTATGATGAATTCTACAAGCTCAGCGTTTTAATGCAGACTCACAATACTAAGGTGCCCTGTCCCGCATTTTCACCTTCATAATCATTTCCCTTTGACTTCTTAAACTCAAAAGAAATTTAATAAGTTGAACTTTTGAAATCAGACTTAGTGTTGTTGGTACACTTACATTAGTCCAATATTTGTAACATGTCTATTTAATCTTGTTGAGAGTTTGTATATCAGTAGAAAACGTAGAGATCTTCTAAGGTTAGAAAACGTAATTTATTGAACATTGGAATGAGATGGATGTAAATGAAGCATGACACATAATCAGGATTCATATGGACGAGCCGACCCCAACTAGCTTGGGATTGACGCTCAGTTGTTGGTGTTTGTTGTTTGATTTTGCGCTTTTGAAATCAAACCAGTTATCTTCTTTTATGTTGCATAGTTGCTTGAATTTACCCATTCCCTTTCTCCAGTTTATCATGCATCACCTATTATGAAGCATGGTATTTTAAACACTGAACACTCAATTAATGGATACAAGTCCTACCACCAATTGTTTGTCGCTTAATTTCTTTTTATTCTCAAGCATTCTGTCCTTCAAATTGGACACCAAAATCATTCACTGGACCTCAAAAGGACAAGATGCATACCAATAATTCCCCACAAAACACACCCAAAGTTGTGGCCTAGTGGTCAATGAAGTGGGTTAAGAACCATGAGGTCTTTGGGTCAAACATAGGAGACAAAAACATTAGGTAATATCTGTCATTGGTCCAAGCCCATACGTTACCTATGCGGGTGGGGCGTAGCCGTCAAATTAGTCGAGGTGCGCAAGTTTGCCCAGACACCAAGGTTATCAAAAAAAAAATGGGATTGTTTCATTTATGCCCCTTGGCCAAACTTAATTATGGACAGTAGCCCAAATATACAAACCTTTACACTGATATGTATATTATACGTAATAGTATATGCATATCATATGACCCGCAAGGGTAACTCGTTGAGTACGTAAGCCTTAACGTAGGTCTCAAAGTTCGAAACTACCCGCCTACGACAGCAGGGGATTTGCCTTTTGGGTCGAGTTTATCTCTTCTGTGTGATTTGCGAGCTATTACACAGGAGCTGGGTTTACCCTGTGTGACACGAAGGGTAGCGGCTGCGGGTTCCCATGTCATAAAAAAATGCATATTATATGTATAGTATATTCATATTATATGTATATTTAAGTAAAAATATACAGGTATACCTTTACATTTGCTGGATATATCACCCGAATGAATTGGGCTATAATTATACCAAAAATGATAGTTTTGAGTTAAGTAATATCTGTAAATACAATAAATAACAAAAATCAAAAGTAAACACTTAGCAGAAGTAATCCAAAGCTCAACCAGTATCTCTCTCTAATCAAAAGTTGTATGAATTTCTGTTAGCTTAATCTTTAATAATTAGATCCTGCATTCAAAACTTAGCTAGAAGAATAAAAAAGAGTAAGATTATGTATGTAACCTAATAATAATAACATTAAATAAACAAGTCTAAGCATAACGAACAGGAGAATACCTTAAAAAACAGTCAGTAAAGTGGTCTCAACTTGTCCAAGAAGAAACGAATATGAAGTGTGTGGGAAATTAAAAGGAGTTTGGGTCCGAATTTAGACCCGCTAGTAGAAATGTGGGTCTATAAGTTTGAAATTTATTGGTCACATGTTTGATGGATATGGTTCGATTTAGGTCCATTTTTTATTAAATTAATTTAGTCAGATTATTAAAATCAAATGTAATCAGTTTGGTTCGATTTTTCTAATGGTATCTCTCTTTTTTATTTTCTATAATTAGAAAAGAATTATATTTGCCAACTTATAATTCATTAATGTCATTATAATACAGTGGCTATAATTTTCTTGAATTATGGAGAAAATTTTAGAAATTTATAAATTATATCTAGGCGAAAAAAGTATATAGGAAATTTAAAAAAAAAATAGGTAAAAGTTTCATAGTTATTATTTTACATAAATTAATTCTGATTCATTTCTTTCTTCTAAGAAATGCGCTTAAGGTTTAAAGTTCAGTAGTGTATTAGAGGTAAAGTAGTCTCAACTTGCCCAAGAAGAAACTAATTTGAAGTAGTGGGAAATTTTAAGGGGAAGTTACATAAATACTAGCAAATGAGTAACATATTTCACAATCTACATTACCTACATTACATAATCTACAATATATATATATGATTTTATACCATAAATCAAGAATGTTGTTATGAATAAAAGACTAAAAATGTAACACCCCGTAAATCCGGATTAGGTGTGAACATGTTAAATAAGTATTAATGTGACATTTTAGATATATGTAGTCCTATCGAGATGAGTTTGGGTGAAAATAGCTGTTTCAAGATCAACACGGAATAGTAGGGTGCGTAAGATTCGATAGAATCGACTAAATATTCGGTAGGCCTGACTTCCAACCTATTTACGTGAAAATACGTGAAGAATTTGAGAAAACTTAAAACATGAAAGTTGTATCCCTTTGAACTACCTTTCCAATGATATAAGATGGAGATCAAAAAAGGTTATGAGTAAAAATTTATGACTATTTTATTGAAAGGTCGCAGAGCAGTCCCCTGGACCGATATCCCTCGCGGATCACATTATGCGGCAGCATTTTTGGACGCAATTTGACCCAAAAGTACTAGGTATTTTGTTTGATATGAGTTTGGAAATGCTCCACAGTTTGCGAAATGCTGATGACCTCACCCTTTTTGCAAGGGTAAATACTAAAATTGCAACACCATTATCAACACTTTAACCAATTTCAATCTTAACTCTGTACAGAAAATTATCTATGGTCAGCATTTCTATTTATCTATTTTCTCAATTTTTAATTTTTTTTTCTATTTAATGATAAAAAAAAATCTTCACAAAATTAGGTAAACTTTTCTCTTTTCATTATTATTAGTACTTTTATTTCTTTTTCCAAGAAACCTTCCTTCTCCCTTCTTTGTCTTCCGTTTTTTAAACCTCTTTGTTACAAATTGATTTTCCCAGTTATTTAACATCCACAAAATTTGCAAACAAATAAATATATACACCTTATTTATTGTCATCCCTTAATATTATCATTTACTCCTATTTCATTCACCCACGTTCCTTATCAAAGCTTTTCTCCATTCCAGATGAATATTTCTTCTTGTACCCACGTTCTCACTCCCATTAAATCCCATTACTTTGATCATTGATAAAAAAATATATATATATATAAATGCAATTACCTTTAGACCAATAAATATTACTCCTAGAATTTGATTTCAAGCACACATCCTCTTGTACTTCAATATCAGCTTCGTTTTTGCTTTATTATAGGGATAAGATTTTTGTCTCACTTCTCACTTTTTTGGGCCTTCCCTTCAAGAATTAGCAAGAAGATAGTAAAAATCTTGTACGTGGATTAGCCACTGTTTTCCAGAAGGCTGTCTCTGCTGCGTCAACACTATTTGATCAAGAAGAAAAAGTTGGAAATGAGTTTGATAGGGTAGGCAGGAAGAGTGCATTAAGAATTCACGGACGTTTTTTTTATTTTTATTTTTGTTTGTTCTTGTACAAAGAATATGCCATAATGTTATCAAAGGATTTAATAGTATTGAAGTTGAAGTCCAACAACAACACTCATCAGCACAAAGGCAAAGGCCCAACAGGCCCAACTGAGTACAAGGCCCATACCACAACAGCCCACCGGACTGATCATTTAATTTATTTTGTAGCCACATTTTAAATATGTATAAATAGCAATAGAGTTAGATTTTTGGACAGATTTTTGTAAATGTAAATTCAGATTCTTTTATGGGGAGAAAGATCCCCAATTCGTCTCCTTTTCATTTCTAGGGTTTCCACCCTACAAATCTCTTCAAATCTCATGTTTCTTCCGCAAATTAACATGGTATCAGAGCGTATCTTGGGAAATATCGTATATGACTAACCTCTATCCATAAATCTTCCACAAATCTGATAATTTTTTCGATTTTGAAGAAGATCGCACTTACGATCTTTCAATTTTTAGTATCTTATGCCTCGTTTATTGAAGATTACCTGTTGAATAGAGCATTTTATTGGTTTGGAGTTGAAAGGTCTGCAAATCGAAGGAATTTCTGACTTCGATTTGACTCGGTCAACTCGAAAATCTGGTGATACTCTTCCATTTTCTCTATTTTTACCATATTGTAGTTGTTTGAGATATTATAATTTTGATCTAGAGTTTTAATTACTAATAGTCGAAGATTTGTTCATCCAGTTTTCGATCTAGGGTTTCAGTTGCTAGTTATTGAAGATTGTTGATTTAGGACTTTTATATTGCAAAATCTCGTAGTGTTTCGTAGTACTGTATCATTAGTGTTGCATCGTATAGTTGGTTATTGTTGTTGGTTAATTGATATGGCGATTGGAACCGAACCTGCTTCTGTATCAAATATATCTGGTAGTTCAACAGTCGTAGATGCCTTCCATCCATTGTATCTTCACCCTTCTGACACACCTGGTAGTGTTCTGGTATCTGTCCCTTTTACCGGTGATGGATTTGGGGAATGGAAAGAAGGCATGCTCATTTCCTTGTCTGCAAAGAACAAAACACAAATCATAGATGGGACCTTTATTGAACCTAGTCCAGAATCTCAGCTGTACCTTCATTGGTTGAGGTGCAACAACATGGTCAAGACCTGGATAATGAATGCCCTATCTAAGGACATAGCAAAAACTATTCTGTACTACAAAACTGCAAAAGAGGCATGGGATAACCTATCGGATAGATATGGTGTAGCAAACATGTCTCAATACTACACCCTCCAAAGAGCCATCTCTTCTACCTCTCAAGGTTCTTTGGACATAGCCACATACTATACCCGACTCAAAGGGTTCTGGGATGAACTCCACACCATATCTCTAGGAAAACCTTGCACTTGTGGAGCAATGCATGACCTAACCGAAACACAAAAACTTATCCAGTTCCTATCTGGCCTCAATGAAACATACTCCACAATCAGGAGTAACATCCTCATGTTAAACCCTGTTCCAAATGTTGAGAAAGCCTATGCTATGTTAGTCAGAGATGAGAAACAAAGAGAAATTCACACCAATTCTCATATGTTTTCACCAGAATCTTCCTCCTTTAATGCTACTAGCTCTCGTGGCAAAGGAATCATGTATGATCATCACAGTCATGCTAATAGTTCAGGTGCCTCTGGTTCTGTTGGTTCCAGTTCAGGGCAGCATACTTATTCTGGTTCCAGTTCAGGGCATCATGCTTATTCTTCCACATCAGGTGGTTCTAGTATGGGAAATTCTAACTACATACCTCCTTCAATTGGTTCTAGTCAAGGGAATTCCAGTCACTACCCTAGAAACTATACTCAAAGAGTCAGCTTGGACTCAAGAAAACCAAACCTCATTTGCAAGTACTGCAAGAAACCAGGCCACATCATGGATAAATGTTACAAGCTTCATGGATTTCCACCTGACTTCAAATTCACTAAGAACAAAAGGTCTGCCTCATATGCTCATGTTGAAACTCCATCTGATCCCCTAAATGTTGATACATATCCTGTCCCACCTCATGGTTTCTCAAAGGAACAATATGATCACCTCATGACCATGTTTAATCAGATTCAGCTCCCACCATCTCAACCAGCCTCTCAAGCATATGCTAACTTTGCAGGTTGGTATAATAATCCTGTTAGTAGATTGCATGGTTTTATTGCATGTCATACTACTCATGAAGGTGTTAGTTCTTGGATCCTAGATACTGGTGCCACCAACCACATGACCCCACACAAACATCTACTTCATGATATTCAATCTCTAATTACTCCATCCCTAGTTACTTTACCAAATGGCTACAAGGTTAAAGTCGAGTTCATTGGATCATTATCATTATTTCCTCACATTACTCTTACAAATGTTTTGTTAGTGCCCTCTTTTCAATTCAATCTCATTTCCATTCATCAAATACTCACTCAATTGTCCTGTTCTGCTCTCTTCACCACTGTTTCATGCTGTTTGCAGGGCCCTTCTCTGAAGAGGCCACTGGAACTTGGTAAAGCTGAGCATGGACTGTATTTGCTGAAGTTGCCACTCAGTCAATCTTGTGCCAACACTGTTTCACCTGCTGTTAATTCTTTCCATTCTACATGTACTTTTGATATGCCTAGTGTAGATACTTTTCCAATCCAAACTCCCCACAAAGTTCTGGGGGGAATGTGTCCTCACTGCTACCTACTTAATAAATAGATTTCCTTCTCCTCTTTTATCTGACAAAACACCTTATGAGATTCTTCATGGCAATCCTCCTTCCTATTCCCACCTTAGGTCATTTGGCTGCCTGGCTTATGCTACTGTTCCCATACCACTTAGAGACAAACTGCAATCTAGAGTCATTCCTTGTCTAATGATGGGTTATGGGATAGGGAAGAAGGGCTATAAACTCTACAACTTACTCAAACACACCATCATCTATTCTAGAGATGTATCTTTCCTTGAACACATTTTTCCTTCCACCTCCTCCTCTTCTGTCTATTTTCCTCCTCCTTCTAAGATCTTACTATGATCCTGATCTTTCTCCATCTTTTATTCCCAATTCCTCACCTTCCTCTTCTGCCCCTACTGCTCCTCCTCATTCAATATCCCAACCTTCACAGCCATTTGTTCCATCTTCACCTACCTCCTCTAGACAGCCTACTACATCTCAACCTACTAGGCAGTCCTCTAGGGTTATCAAAAATACTCTTGCACATTTTAAGGACTATATCTGCTACTCTGTCCCTCTTACCAAACCATATCCACCCTCTGAGTCCTGTCTAGTTGAACCTATGTACTACCAACAGGCTGTGTCCAACCCTGCTTGGCAGGCTGCCATGCTTAAGGAATTTCAGGCTTTAGAAGCCAATGATACTTGGGATATTGTGAGCTTACCAACACATAAAAAGGCCATACCATGCAAATGGGTCTACAAGATTAAACACAAATCAGATGGCGGCGATTGAGAGATACAAAGCTCGGTTAGTCATTAGGGTGACACTCAGAAAGCTGGAATTGATTATTCTGAGACTTTTTCTCCTGTTGTTAAATTCACCACCATCAAGTGTCTCCTTGCCCTTGCTGCAAAATTTTCTTGGACCATATACCAAATGGATGTCAATAATGCTTTCTTGCATGGTGACCTCTCTGAAGAGGTCTATATGAAAATCCCTCCTAGCCTCACTGTGTCCTCTTTTTCCAACGACTCTGGTCAGCTAGTTTGCAAACTTAAGAAGTCTTTGTATGGACTAAAACAGGCCTCACGACAATGGTTTGCAAGGCATCCACCGCCCTCACCTCAAAGTGGCTATGTTCCTAGTCTTAATGATTACTCTCTCTTCACTAAGAAATCTGGTGATTCTATTGCAATTCTTGCCATTTATGTGGATGATATTCTGTTGGTTGGAAATGACACCAGCGAGATGGACTCCCTCAAATCCTTCTTAGATGAACAGTTCAAGATTAAGGACACACGGGTACCGTTCACTACTTTCCGGGCCTCAAGTCACCAAATGCCCCGAAGGCTCGTTTTTATTAATCAACACAAATTCACCGGGGAACTTCTTGCCGAATACAATTGTTCTTCTCGTTTCCCCGTGTTGCCCTTCTTGATCTGTCCACCAAACTCACCCCTGATTCTGGTGACCTCTTATCTGATCCTACCACATATCGCAGATTGATTGGGAAACTTAATTTCTTACAACACACTGCACACTGACCTTCTCGCACAAAGACACCTCGGCCCATTCCCATCGCTCCCAGATCTTCCCATCACTTGGCTGCTCTACATGTTCTCAAATACTTGGCCAAAGAACCTGATAGGGGCATCTTCCTTAACGCCTCCTCTGATCTTTCTCTCTCGGCCTACTCTGACTCTGACTAGGCTGCTTGCCCCATCTCTAGGAGGTCTGTCACTGGCTATTTCATTACACTGGGTGGTAGTCCTATCTCATGGAAGTCTAAGAAACAACCAACTGTCTCCTTGTCCTCTGCTGAAGCCGAATATCGAGCCCTACGGAAAACTGTAGCTGAAGTTGCTTGGCTAGTTCGTTTGTTTCATGATTTTGGCATTTCCATTACTTCTCCAGTTCCTGTTCACTGTGACAATCAGGCCGCCATCAACATTGCCAGGAATCCAGTGGCCCATGAAAGGACTAAGCATATTGAGCTCGACTGCCACTTTGTACGTGAAAAACTTGCTGCTGGTCTCATTTCCCTACATTACATCCCCACTCACTCTCAACTTGCTGATATATTGACCAAGTCCCTCACCGGGGTGCAACATCAAGTTATTTTGTCCAAGCTGGGTGTCTATCCACCCTCCAGCTTGAAGGGGGGTATTGAAGTTGAAGTCCAACAACAACACTCATCAAAGACAAAGGCAAAGGCCCAACAGGGTACAAGGCCCATACCACAACAATGCCTTGGGGTGATCATTTAATTTATTTTGTAGCCACATTTTAAATATGTATAAATAGCAATAGAGTTAGATTTTTGGACAGATTTTTGCAAATGTAAGTTCAGATTCTTTTATGAGGAGAAAGATCCCCAATTCGCCTCCTTTTCATTTCTAGGGTTTCCACCCTACAAATCTCTTCAAATCTCATGTTTCTTCCGCAAATTAACAAATAGGAGTTCTATTCTCCTTTTTTTCATTTTTCTTTTTGGACAAAGGATGAATTTATAGAATAATTATAAAGTATTGAATGGTAAAAAAAAAAAAAAGTACATATAAAAGAAAGAGGAAGAATTGTGGGCATTTTTTCATAAAATCTGGAGTAAAATGAGGATTTTACTGATTTTAGGCGAGAATTATCTAAAAAAAAAAAAAACTAAAATAATATTGACAAAATACGGAGTGAAAATAATGGTAAGTGGCAATTTGCATCATCCATGTCCGTTTGTAGGCAAAATTTGTGTGTTTTGTACATTCCGCAAATTGCGGAGTTTATATCAAGTTATACTTCATATTACTTTCCTTATTTGTTGCCTTTTGTATTTTGCTCTTTTATTGTTACACTAAGAAAATCTTTTGAAGATAATTATAGTCTTATTTACGACATATATTAAATATATATGTAATGCAATAAATATTCAAAAAGATACAACGATGAAAAAGTAATTTCACCTAAAATGAAAATTTTTGTGAAGTTTAGTAGGAGTTTTTTCTAAATGATAAAAACTAGAGGAAAACAATTTTGAATTTTCTTTTAGGATTTTTTTTTATGTAAAAGAAAGAATTAAGTTTGTTTCGTAAGATTAAGTTATGATTTGTTATTTTGGCTGCGTTTTTTAAATATAAGTTTTGTGAAATACTTCTGAGTTGAAGTTACAAACTTAAATTTTTTATTATTTGTTTTAAGTAAATTTGAAGATAATTTACTTATGTATGAGTGTTTTGTAACCGAGCGAACTGCGGGCGAATTTACCAGTTAATTATTCACGCCCCAATATCCAATCATGAGTATTCCCTGAGATGTTATAATCTCATATGATTGAGATCTGAGAGCATGTATTGTAGACTTGTAATATATCGTTGGGCTATTTCACTTTGTAAATTGTTCTGAAGGATTGAGTTAGATTAAATATTGTTTGCCTAATTTTTTAGAAAAATAGATAACGCTCAAAGTTAGTCAATTCGCAATTTTTTTTTCAAAGTTGGTCAATTCGCAAATTTTTTTTCACACTTGATGCTTGCATAGATTCAAGTAGTTTTTTAAAATTAATTATTGAGTGATTAATAATGTAAATCTATATATCGACATAAAATTTTATCTAAACAAGTTAAATAATGAAAGTTCACTTCAAGACGAATGTCATGCATTTATTTAGCAGGCGTTTGGTCAAAAAAACCAAATATTTTTCACTTTATTTGGAATTTTTGAAGATGGAGCTGTATTTGGTTATAGTTTTTGTAAGAAAATATTTGGTTGTTTGAATGTATTGAAAATAAAAAAAAGTGAAAAAATAAAACAAGATTTTAGGTGTTTTTCAAATTTCAAATAAAATTTTAAATTGTATTTGAAATTTTCATGATCAAATGCTAATTTTTAAAAAAAGTGAAAAAATATTTTGGAAAAAGTGAATAATTTTCATGGCCAAACCAGTGGCGGAGCCACACTATGCCGAGGGTGTTCATCCGAACCCCCTCGGTGGAAAAAAAATATTATTTTTATAAGGTTAAAATTATTTTTTTTATATATATAGTAAATGTTGAACCCCCTTAAACTTCTTCGTATATTTACTTTTTGATATTTTAAACCCCTTCAGCAGAAATCACACTCTATTACTGAGCCAAACGGGTCCTCAGTCTGAGAAGTGTTTATGAATTATTTTGGGTTAACCTTTCCTTTGGGGTTGTGCCAGTCTGCCAGAGAATAGGATGCCGACGTGTCAAGTAAGAAAAGGAAAGGGGAGCGACCAAAAACTTTTTTTTTAAATTTTTTTTTATACGATCAATGATTTGGCATGTTCTTACCTTATAGCCTGTTTGGCCAAATTTATTTATTTTAAAAATATTTATTTTTTTAATAAGTATTTATTAAAAAAAAAGTGAGATATTTGGTGTTTTGAAGAGTAATAGAAGTGATTTTTGAAGTTAAAAAAATAACTTTTGCCAAAAATACTTTTTTTAAAAGTACTTTTGAGAAAAATATACATAAAAACATTCTTTAAAAGTTTAGTCAAATACTAAATGCTGCTCAAAAGTACTTTTTAAATTAATTAGCCAAACACAAACTACTTTTAGCCAAAAATATTTTTTTAGAAAGCACTTTTAAAAAATAAACTGCTTTTAGAAACTTGGCCAAACAGACTATTAATCAGAGTCTCGAGTCCTTATAATGAAAAAATCCCCGAATGAGACCTTATGTGCTATAAATTTGGCTATAAATTTGAATATTATGGGGCTTGAATGTGAGCATTGAATATAGGATGATAAAAAATAAAAACTGTTTTTGTGCTTGTGAAGTCTCACTGGTTGTACCGTCCAAAATAAACTCAACTTGACATTCCTATTTTTCACATCACATTTTCTGGAAAAAAGAGAAGATAAATTAAAAGAGCGTGTGACCCTAACCTAGGGGTTTTCTTTTATTTGGGAGAGAAAGAAAGGAAGGGAGTGATGAGCAATGGAGGGATGTTGTACCACGAGGTACAAGAATCAAAGCTATGCGCAGTACATTGTGTGAACACAGTTTTACAAGGTCCTTTCTTCTCAGAGTTCGATTTAGCGGCAGTTGCTTCCGATCTTGACCGTACTGAACGCCAAATGATGGTACAAGGTGGTGGTGACTTTGTCCCAGAACACTCTCATAATGTTTCCCTTGACGGCGATTTCAGTATCCAGGTTCATCTCACTTACTCTAATTGCAAATATTAACTCTTATGATTTTGATAGTGTTACTCTGATTAGCGTATGTATGTTTGTATGTATGATTTTGTGGTAGTTACGTTATTGTTCCTATTACACTGCTTTACTCCCTCCGGTTCAATTTATGTGAATATATTTTCTTATTAGTCCGTGTTAAAAAGGAACAATTTGCTTTTATGCAATGATTTATAGCCACATAAAATATATGTGACTCATTTAACACCACAAATTTAAAAGTCTTCTGGACTAGTTATTTTGAATAGCATTGTGGTGTGGGTTAGGTTAAGCAGTTTGGGTACACCTTCACTAATCCACTGGTATAGGTATGATAAATTTAGGGTTAATACATGGATATTCCATTTAGACACTCGAAATAAGTTATGTTCCAATTGAACACCTCATCTCCTAATAAAGTGTTCCAATTAGACACTTTCGGTTCAAATTGAATATTGAAGTTTAATGATTTTGCGGTTATTCATGAAAGGAAACTAATTCTCTTTTTTTAATAATCCCCTACCCTCTGATTCCCCTTTGATCCAACTTTGTTGGAGCTATTGCTCCTTTGGTGACTCGAACCCACGACCCTAGGGTTGTAGGTGGAGGGTGCTGACCATCTGAGCAACCCTTCTCCTCCTCACTTGTCTACTTTATGCTTATTCGTTATTTGTTTTATAATTAATTTGAATAACATGGTGTTCTGGGTCAAATTAAGCAGCTTTAGGTACACTTCCACTAATCCACTGTTATAGGTATCGATAAATGTACCACCAAAGCCTAGTTAGACGAGAAGGATTTACTTACTATCGATAATTTATGTGTTTTATGCTAATTGAAAATTGAAGTCTTATGATTTTGTGGCGATTTATGAATGGAAGCTAATTGATATGGAAGTTTCTTATTTTGGTGATTTGTTTTTTTTGTGCTTTACTTTGGATGACTATTGGTGCAACTCAAGGAGTCAGTATTAGTCATTCTTGGCGGACAGAGTTTACCTCGAATCTTGATCAAGGCTATTTGAGATTTTTTGCTTGTATGAGTTTATTCAGTACTTCTATGTTGGAATTAGTTACTAGTTCGAATTTGATACAAATTTATTTTTTGGGAATTGGTTGGGTTGTGTTCTTATCTACTAGTAGGATTTTCGTTTGCACAACCTGTTGGGACAAAAGCTTGTCAGTACTTGGCCTAGTGGGAGGTAGTAGGTATTCGATAGAATAGTTGAGGTGCACACAAGCTAGCCCAAACTCACATCATTAAAAAAAGTACTTTTTGGTTTAGTTAAGTCTGTGCTAAATATATTTGGTCCAAGTTCTAGTTGTATTATGCTTTATTCATTTTAGGCAAAGTAAGATTTCAAAAAAAGGGCTGCCCGGTGCACAAAGCATCTGGCGTTAGCAGGGTCCGCAACCCAACGGGTGTGATGTAGACAGCCTACCCTAATGCAAGCATTAGGGGCTACTTCCATGGCTCGAAGCCATAACCTATAGGTCACACAGAGGCGACTTTATTGGTGCTCCACAACTCGAACCCGTGACCTATAGGTCACACAGAGACAACTTTACCGTTGCTCCACCACTCTTCTTCCAAAGTAAGATTTCAGAAATAGTCTCGAATTTTAGATTTGAGAAAATGAGTAAACGAAGTTTTTATGATCAAGTTTAATTTTATTTATAATGAAAAAGCTCATTTATACAAGAGGACAGATGTATACCAAAAAGTAGAGAATCTACAAAAGGTACAATTCTCTATGAAAGACATGCGATATTCTATACAAATAGCAACATTATGGATGCACGACAAAGAATTAAAAATTGGGGGGTTTTCCTCATATGCACAAAACGCTCCTCCCTTCAAAAGTTTCCTATCTCTTTCCTCCATACTACCCATATAAGTGATAATAGAGTGACAATCCGTGACTGACTTATTCTCTTCTGTCCTTTAACATCCAACTAAATAGTGCATTCTTTCCGATACTAGGCATGGTCCATTGTATCCCAAACCATATTTAAAGCTCCCACCACAGACGATTTTACTTGGCAAGACAGTAAGATATGATCCATGCCTTCACCCGAGTGTTTTCACATGAAACACCAATTAACATATGTGATTGTCCTCTTTTCAAGTTTTTCGCTGTCAGAATCGCACCCCTAAACACCAACCTAGCAAAAAACAACCTTTCTTGGTGCCCTAGTCCCTAGGGGTCCAAACTGATCGATGAGGTAACCTGGCTCTCTCTAACTACTCCCACTGTCCCAAAATAAGTGCCGTTTTAGCAAAAAAGATTTGTCCAAAATAATCGTTGCTTTCGGAATGCAAGACAATAGTTAGTAATTGTTTCCAACTATGCCTTGATATTAAAGAACTACTACTTCTTAATAGTGCTCAATTCTCAAGAAACATCTAATAAATAGGGGTAACTTAGTAATTGATACCTTGTATTTTGTTGTTTTTCTTAATGGGCAAGAGCTAAAACAACATTTATTTTGGGACAGAGGGAGCAGCAACTTATGGTACTACCTCTTTACTTTGACCGTGCGCTGCTCCCTAACTCGCATTTCCAAGAACCCTAATCCTCTACCGGTCAGGTTGTTTATTGAACGTCTGAAGCAGATTTTGGAACTCCGTTAATCCAAGGACGTTAAAGTCACTTCTAAATTTGCGATCCCAAATTACACTCCCCTCGAGTAATCTCCAAACTTGTTGATTGTCATCTCCTTTTGGTACGAAATGTTGTAGATGTTCAAAAGGTGATCCTCAACGGATTGTCTTTGCACCACTTTCCTCCACCCCCCACCAAAAAGAAAAGCCGTAGCCCCGTAGCCCACAAATTATGTAAACACATATGTATCAATTTTAAATGTCATATATACTGACATTTGCGGAAAGCATCCGACTTTCATGTGATATCTTTCTTGTTTTGAAAATGAAATGGATCACAAAGTACCAGCACAAGGGACTTTGAGCAATTTGAACAGATCTTCGACTGTAGAGAGGGCTTCTTCTGTTACTCCTCTATGGGCTGGGTTCTAGTTCCAAATTACCTATTAGGCTAGGCGTGCAAGTCGTCTTTTGGTCTTATGTTGTCTTCAGTTAACAAAGTAAAGAGATTTTTGTGATGTGGTTAGGCAGAGATGATTATTTTATATAAGTGAAAACTAAAGATTGGGTCCCTAATCAAGAGAGCAGACTCATACTAGGTTGTTGGCTGTAATATCATGTCACTAAATCAAATTCTTCCCCGATAGAACTACCTGACTCAACATAAGGAAGTTATTGGTTCAGTGTGCTCTGATGGATTCAACTGTTAAATTTGAGATGTTCTTACATTCATTCTTATTGAAAACTAAAGATTGGGTCCCTAATCAGGAGAGCAGACTCATACTAGGTTGTTGGCTGTAATATCATGTCACTAAATCAAATTCTTCCCCCATAGAACTACCTGACTCAACATAAGGAAGTTATTGGTTCAGTGTGCACTGATGGATTCAACTGTTAAATTTGAGATGTTCTTACATTCATTCTTATATCTAGCAAATAATCACCTCATTATGCAACATATATGGCATGATTTAGATATAATCACCCCAACCCCCAATGGAAAAAAAGATCATCTTAAACAGGAAGGAATAGAAAAAGAAAGAGGTGAACATAACTTAGATGACGATCACTATCTATTAGTCTCCATTCTGTTAACAAAGCCCTGATCCTTTTTCATTTTGCAGATGACTCTGGTTTCTGCTTTGGTTAATTTTTCCCTTCAGTCGTCACGTTGGAAGTTAATTTGGAAAGTTTAAGTCGAGTTAAGGTATTTTAGTTGTGAAAGAGTTTTGATTAAAATACCTTGATGTGAGTGCAGTAAATGTGCTGTGATGTTAGTCTTGAGTAAATGTTGTGTGATGTTACTTTCCTAATCAAAAATCATCTCTTTCCTATATAAAGAATTATCATGGTCACTTACAGTACCCAATAGGAATGTCGAAAAGCCTTTCTGGAGCACTAATATTACCTGGTTGAATCAAATGCCATTAAGGGACCTTTGTGGGTGGTGATGGGAATCTGTTTTGTATTTCTGGGTGAAGTTTGTGAGATGAATTTATTATGTTCTTTCTGGAATCTGAACATTCAGCTTATCCATAACTGAACTTCAATGACTGTAGAAATTGTATAAAGCAAGGAAATATCTGGTCAATTTTGGGTAGGTCATATAAAGATTTATTATGAAGGAACAGAACCCAACCTTCTATTGTAATGAAATCTTGAATATAAAGAGCGCATAATCAAGGTTTAATATGTTGATATCATGTCTATGTATAAGTTTGATATCAACATTCCAGCATCATAAAGAAATGAAATTATTGTATCGACTGTTTCTCTAACATTTATTGGGATATGAATTGAGTCTGTATGAAGAGAAGGCTCGATGTGTCACTCCTGTCTGGCTTAGGTTCTAAGGCTAAAACACCTGTTATGCGTGCAAGATTTGTCCTCTGGTTTTATATTCTCTTCAGGTAACAAGGTCTAATTTTATTGTGGGCTTTCTGTTTTCTACCAAACATAACAAATCCTATGTTTGTGAAAAATAAAGATGAGGTTTCCAATTTTAGGAGACCAGAATCAGACTAGATTATTTGCAGCAATTCATGCCCGTCAAGAATGAAATCAATTTATCTAGTGATTAATCGCCAGTGGACAAAAATACGGCATGTTCTAAATGGGACTCAACAAAAGAAAAAATAAGTGATAGAATTTGAGCAAAAATAAAGAGGAGAGAACATAATATAGATGGAAATCACTATGTATTTGTTTGGTATTTTGTTCACAAAATTGTTGGCTAGGCTTTTCTTTGGTTCCTGTTGTTTTGCAAATTTTTGGAAAATGCTTCTTAGTTATACAACTAAAAACTTCGTTTTTACCTCAAAAGAAAAAATGCTTCTACCCAAAAGAAAAAATGCGTCTTACCCCAAAAGAAAAAATGCTTCTTAGTATTTTAAATATTTGATAGAGTTCCAATTTCAACGATTCAATCAATCAAAAACATGAGCACAGGAAGCCCCTTCTTTTATGACAACGGTAGAGCCCAGCAAGCCTATTCTATCAACAAATATAGAAGAAACGATAATAATTATCAGCATCCATTGTGGTTTGGTTTAGTGTAATAAGAGCATGTTTGTGTGAGGAAAGCTTATACAGAACGTAATTACCAAGGAAGATGTTTAGAGACAGGGGTACTGCTTGTTACCGCCACTTAGCCTTATGTCTGAAAACATCGATTAATTGTCTTTGTTAAAGGTCGAATTACTAAAAGGGGACCAAAATTCTAATGTTCCAATTTGTATGTCTGTATGCTGATTTGGACTTTAAAAGTTCTGGTTTTAGTATTTCTCCTGTCTTCAATGCAATGTGTATTTTTTTGTCCTCATGTTGTTCATTCTTTCTGCTGAATGATCACCTCTTTGATGGATATGCTGGTAGTAATGATTTTGAGGTTACCATTAAACATACTAGCTAGTGAACCCAACTACCCATGTGAGAAGTTGAAGTACTAGACAACCAAAGTATGGAGGAATGGCGGAAACGCAGAACTCTAGTTTGTGCTGTTAGCAAGTACAGTATCTAGCTTTAGCCTGTGTTTATTGCTCATTTATCTAGCCCAAGGTTTTGTTTAATGTGTTTGAGTTTGAGTGAGACAAATAACCTGTGAGATACTAGTTTTCACTAGTGGAGTTAGGCACCATGACCATACAACTTCTTGTTCCTGTGACAATGATGTTATTTTTCCAATGATTTCCTTAAATAACATTCTGCTTTGGCTTTAGGAGCTAAAATTTGAGTGGGTGGCAGGTTTTGCAAAAGGCGTTGGAGGTGTGGGATCTACAAATCATTCCACTAGACAGCCCAGTTGCTGAACCGGCTCAAATTGACCCAGAACTGGAAAATGCATTTATCTGCCACTTGCAGGACCATTGGTTCTGTATCAGGAAAGTAAATGGGGAGTGGTATAACTTTGACAGTCTTAAGGCTGCCCCTGAACACCTTTCCAAATTTTACCTTTCAGCATATCTAGACTCCTTGAAAGGCTTCGGGTGGAGCATTTTCCTGGTGAGAGGAAAATTTCCCAAGGAATGTCCGATCACTTCTTCTGAAGCTTCTAGTGGATATGGACAGTGGCTATTACCGGAAGATGCAGAGAGGATTACCAAGTCCTGCAACGCTGCACAGAGAACAGGTAGTAGAAGTGGTCAAAGTCAGTGGCCTTCTGATCCCTATCGCCAGTACGAGCAACAAGGTATGCTTTTAGATGAAGATGATGAGGATCTGAAAGCTGCAATTGCTGCTAGCTTGATGGATTCTTCTCCTGCAGTCAGCACCAAACCTGACACCCTGGAAAATGAAAATAAGGACAATAGTGCAGCTAATGCCTGACTAGAAAACATTTTTCAGTGTTTTAAGCTGGGAAAAACTTGTGAACTGTTTAATTCCTTTCATAATTGCATCCGATACTGGATACTAGTTCATAAATCTGCGACATAAACAGTGATATTCTTACTTATTTGAAAAAGAAAAATACACAGTGATGTTTGTTGGATAAGAGCAAGATTTTTTATACAATTTGAAAAGAAAAATGAAAAACCTTGATCTTCCTGGAATTTGTACGTTGTGGTCGTTTCTTTGGTACAGTTCTTATTCCGTCTTTTTTCTTTCTTGTTTTGTTATTTGCTGCTTGTACATTTCCTGGATATAAGTGTTGCTTTATACCGTATGAATTGATTATTTAACTTCGAGTTCTTTCTTTATAGGTAAATGACTATTGCTAATTCTATGTCTGTCACTTGTGATTTCGTCACTCGATAATCATTAGCCGAATAATGCTTGTTTTATTCATAAGAGAAAATGGTCTCACACACTCGCTCATTAGTAATTCTATGCTTGTCATTTTTTGCTCTTTCTGTGACACATTGACTAAATCTATTTTGTATATATATGTGTTTATTCCTGGGTTGAGTCTATGTCCTTGAATGAAATCTTTTCATATACATTTTTGCCTTTAGTTTTGCCCAATTCATTAACCCTTCTTTTATAGTTTAGAGAAATTTGTTTAATTCTACTTTTCATTTTCAATCTCTTTTTCACAATAACAATCTGGTTATAATTATTGTTCTTTTTATTTGTGATATTTTTTTCTAGTTCTTCTTTTCGCTCTTTAATGGTGTGTTTTTGGAAAATAAGTGGGGTGAGAATGAGGATTTAGCGATAGCTCGGGTTTGGGGTTGGGAGCATATTGGGTGGGCGAGGCGGGAAGATAATGAACTTGAAATGTTAATTGTGAAACTTGTTTTTTCTACTTCCATTAAGAAATTTATTTTTGTTATTGTTAAGGAACTTATTTTGCTAGAGAACATTTTTCAAAACTTTTTGACCAACCAACATGGGAGAATTGAAAAATATTTTCCTCCCTACAACTACAAAACACACCCTGATGCTTTTGGCTTTGTTATGGCATGTGCTACTTAACTGAAATTTTAGCTGGAAGCATCGTATTAGTAATAAACTCGGGAAAATATACCCAAAAAAAATGAAAGTAAAATCTTGATAAGAGGATATCAAACCGTTATTATGGAAGAGGTTTGTTTAGGGTGTGATTCTCAAAAACTAAGTTTGCCCCCAAAAAAAAATTGCGAACTATTGCTTGTACTGTTCTCTATAGAGTTTGTAATTTTTCAAACTCAGCCAATTTTCTTTTTTCCTTAAAAAAACTGCTTCAGAACTGTTCTTGAACTAATGCAATTTTTTTTAAAACAATTGAGTTTTGGAAAAATAAACTTCTTGTACAGAAACAGCACAACAATTTGCAAAAACTGAAAAACTCAAGTTTGGATTTGGCCAATTTGCACGCTTGTCCTTATTCGAGGGTGGTCTTTAATTATTGTCCCACAAATTGCTGGTCTTTAATTTTTGTCCTTCGACTAAAATATCCCGAGATTTTGGATTTGGATCCTGGCTTAGTAAAAAAAAAAAAAAAATATTCCGCAAGAGAGCTTCATTGCAAAATTAAAGAGCTTTTTTTTCCTTGTTGGCAAAAAAAAGTTATGGCCTTTTTGGAATTCACTTGTTTACTAAGGGCCTTTGTTTAGAATTTTTTTTTCTCCCTTAAAGCAAATTCTACCTTATAAGACAGAGTTTTCGGAAATATATATATATATATATAGCCACACAAAATTGCCTTACTATAGAATTTTTTGTTTGTTATATTTTTTTATCTGACCGAGCTGTGCCTTTATGAAATTCCGGTTTGAACCCAAAACCTTAAGATATTTTCAGCCATTTTTTTATGCGAAGTACAAAAGTTAAAGACCATCAATTGAGGGCCAAAAATTAAAAAGCAGCGCCTTTGAAGAACAATCCGTGCAAAAGAAAATGTTTTCATTCCAGTGAAAAGCCCAGCCCAAATTCCAAAGGTACCTAAGAATAATTCTAAGAAGTCCAAGGTTGAAGTTAGCCGAGAAATTCAGTCTTTCCATTATGCAGCTAGGGTTCGTCCAATATAATATAAGTGCCAAATTCAGTTAAAACGTCGCCGTAACACCCACTCTCTCAAAGTTTCTATATAAATACAGCGAATACCAGCTCTTCTTTTCCATTGGCGCTAGGGTTTATCCCTTTGCTCTCCTACATGTGGTAAACTCGTCCTACTAAGCTGTGCTTTATTTATACTTACATAGCATTTAGTATGTTGATTTAGTTTTTGTTGTTCGGTTTATCTATGTTTTTTTTCTCTCTTTATTTTTGGTATGGATCGATGAGGAAACACAAAAGACTGAAATATATTCAACCATGTGGATATATTAATTCTTTGGTATTTCACTTTTCTGAGATCCAACCCTATCACTTTTCATATTTCCTAATTATTTACTGATTTTTTTGTTATGTTTTTCATATGGGATCTAGGATGTGATAAATAATTTATCCGAGTTCTGAAATTTCCATATTGGAAATGTAGATTACTTTTCTCTATTACTGAGATCCTGTTTCATATGTATTTTCTCTAAGGGGTTGTTTGGTACGTGGTATAAGATGGGATGTATCAGGATTAAGTTATATTTATATTGTGTGTGGTTGATGGTAAAATAAATTTATACCATCAACAAACACAGTATATCTCATCTTATCCCTGAGATTATTTTATCTTACCTCCCATGTGGGATAAATTAGTGTCTAAATATTATAATGGTATAATCGCGACAATTTAGTCTGCAAACCAAACGACCCCTAATACCTTGTTTGGAATTAGGTAAGTGAAAAATGAAAAGAAAAAAAAAAGCAGGCATTTTGCTTTTTTGGGAGGTTATTTGGAAATTGGATGGTTTATTTGGATCGATGATGATTAGTTTTATTACTGCGTTATCTTTCTGAATTCCCAATTATGGGATTGAAGAAGATTTTTGTTACTGAGATCCAATCTGTTCAGTTGTTCTTTTTAAATTCTTTTTCTTCTTTTTTCAAACTTTCATGCAATTTTTTCACTATACAAGAAAAGCATCAATGATGAGTAATCCAAAACGTTATCCTTGCACTTTGATTGTTAAATGAAGAATAACACGGGGAATTATAACACTGAGATGCTTTTCTTTTTTCCTACTTTTCCACTCATTTATGGTGTTGGAAAGCTTTATTTCTAGTTTTGCTTTATTTATCTTTATGCCATTAGATCCTCATTTGAACCCTTAATTTTACGCAAATAGGTACTAGTATTGAACTGGTTCATTTTTCATTTACTTCGATTCACCATTATTAAGTGCGTTCCTTTTCACCGTTTAGCCATGAGAAATTGTTCGGGGTAATTTTTCACTTTATTTAAAATCAGTGTTTGGTTATAAAAATTTCAAATTTAACTTAAAGTTGCTTCATACCATCTTCAAAAAATATACATAAACTGTTTTCTTCTATCCTTTGCAAAAAATATAATCAAACACAACTCCATTTTCAACTTCGACTTCATAAATTTCAAATGAAGCGAAAAAAAATCGAATCTATGGCCAAATGCCTTCTAAACGTGAACAACCTATCTAATTATTGTGTTTTTGTTTTAGCTCTCTGTAAGAAATTCTCTTTAAGAAATTGACAACTGCTTTCCTCTTGTTCATATTATATTCAAGTAATATTAAATGTGATATTTTGCATTTGAAATTAGTCTAATATAAATAATTTGCATAATCAACAGGGTATTAATTTTATTAAAATTTATTCATATTTAGACAATTAAATTTTTAAATAATTAGGAAAATATACTAAATAGGTATTTCCTCCGGTTTAAATTATATTGAGGTTTAGGTTGAGCGCACCTCTTAAAAATTCTAAGTGTTGAAGGATTAAAATTAGTAGTAATAATTCGCAAGGGTGGCTTAGTTGGTTTAGCATGGGGCTTTCATAATGGAAGTCTCAGGTTCGAAACCTCTTGCACAGCAAGAGATTTGCCTTCTGGGTTGAGCCCGTCGCACGGGGCTTGCCTAGTGCGGGTTATCTCTTCTGTGTGGTTTGCGAGTTAGTGTACAGGAGGTGGGTTTACCCTGTGCACACTCGAAGGGTAGCGGTTGCGGGTTCCCGTGTTATCAAAAAGAAAAAGAAAAAATAGTAGTAATAAACGAAGCATCGGGAGAAAGTTTATTTAGTGTAATCTGTTGGAGCTATTAAGTTGAGCATGTATTTTGTATGCCATGCACCAAAAACATGCTTCAAATTCCTCGTTAATTGTGTATTTCAATCATCTAATATTTCAAATTTCATTTCCCATTATGTCAATTTTAATTTTGATTAATTTAGTGAAAATGTATTAGTATTTATTTAGATTGAGTAAATTTCTTAAGGAGTATGCTCAGACTAAAAAAATATTGTATGATATTAATCAGAGGTAATAAAGTTTTTGACTAGTTTACCTTTATATTTCTTCAATAAAGTGCATCTATTTACAGTAAAGGCAAAGTACAAAAAAGTTTTACTACTATTTAGCCCTAAAAAGAAGAAAGTTATGGTAATTCGTCATTGCACCTAAACATTAAATAAAATAAAATAAAATAGTTAAAGATTTACTATTTTTGCTAGAATTGTTTATGTGACAAAATAACGTAACTGCATTCAAGTGTTTTGGAATCCGCGACTTTTGTAGGATAAAAAAAAGTAAAATTTTCATAAACAGCTACCTTTTAGCTCCTTCCAACAACCTATAACTACATGTTATATATTTACAATTAAATAGCTTAGATCTCTCTATATTTAGCTAGTCGAATGGTATCTAAAATATAGTGCAAATATAGCGGAGATACGGACGAGCTAATTGCTTGAATTCTTATATTTATGGAAACAAAATGCTTTCCAATTTTAATTAAAATCGGTTTATTGTTCCCCGATTCACGCAAATATCTTCCCATTCCATATCTGATCCCATATCGCATTCAAACAGCTAACAAATTCAAAAAAATTTGAATTCAAAAAAGTACATTCATTTTAACCAAAAATAAAATATTCAACGATTAGTTCATCAAAAATCTTTGAAAAATAACAATATCAAACCAGTGAACAGAGCTCGATTAGAACGACGAATATATATTTGATTTCATCTGTTGAAATATCGAAATCAAGTTGAGTTCATAATTGAGGTAACAATGTTTTCAGTGCAACCTTTTTATTTTTT
This sequence comes from Lycium ferocissimum, assembly GCF_029784015.1. Lineage (NCBI taxonomy): Eukaryota > Viridiplantae > Streptophyta > Magnoliopsida > Solanales > Solanaceae > Lycium > Lycium ferocissimum. Next base: position 12,692,026 of record NC_081344.1, on the reverse strand, counting down.
CGCCTTTTCTTAATTTTTGAATATACTAAAACTCGTATTCATAGATTCAACATATAATTTTATCGCCTAAATTAAATATAACACATTGCCG